>NW_012116577.1:3119423-3132336 GCF_000951035.1 Colobus angolensis palliatus | reverse complement strand
ATAGTTGACAGGGATGTATGGCTGGAAGACATGATCATTGAAAGAAGGCCTTTTTAGGCTGGGCACGGTGGTTCACGCCTGTAATCCCAGCACTTTGGGAGGCTGAGGCAGGCGGATCACAAGGTCAGGCGTTCGAGACCAGCCTGGCCAGCTTGGTGAAACCCCGTCTCCACTAAAAAAATACAAAATTTAGCCAGACATAGTGGCTTGCTCCTGTAATCCCAGCTACTCAGGAGGCCGAGGCAGGAGAATTGCTTGAACCCAGAAGGCGGAGGTTGCAGTGAGCCGAGATTGCACCACTGCACTCCAGCCTGGGCAAAAGAGCAAGACTCCATCTCAAAAAAAAAAAAAAAAGAGAGAGAGAAGGAAGGTCTTTTTCTTTTTTTACCTTGAGAGTAGAAGAGGTAAGAAGAGCTTAGTGATCTGAAGCTGCACTGGGGGACTTGGAGAATAACAGGCCACTTTCCTAATCAGAAATAGGGAAAAAGAAAAGCTTCTATTCCTACCAAAATCAGCTACTGAAGTGCTGTTCTTCAAGGAATGCCAGCGTCGAAGAAGGAAAAGCATTCTTTGAAGAGAGGGAGGATATGTGGAATCTGTTCCCCTGGACTGAGTGTTCAGGAGCTAGAAAGAGCAATAGGAGGGAATTGTGTCATGAGAAGAGGGGCTGTGCACAGAGCTTCATGGGATGCTGTCCCAGGGAGGCTGGCACCCAAGGTGTTCATGGGCATGCATAGTGGGTCTAGCTCTGATGATGTGGGAAACTGGCTTGTTCCACCCCTGCTGTCAGCAGAGGTCTGTAACAGGCAGTCTAGCCTGCTCTGTGGCTTCTTAAACTAATCTGGGATGTATGATATGTATTTTTGTTCTATAGACATGAATATATCAGCGGATACTACAGAGTGTCATCTTATTTTTTTGGAAAACTGTTATCTGATTTATTACCCATGAGGATGTTACCAAGTATTATATTTACCTGTATAGTGTACTTCATGTTAGGTAAGTAAGTAACAAAACAAAAAAGGACATGTCTTTAGTCTTGCCTATGGGTGAAGTCAGTTGTGCCTTGCAAGCATGTTTTTGATTCTCAAAACTTTATATAAACCAAACCATGAGAAAAGGAAACACTTGTCCATTTTGCACTCTCTGAAATAGTTGTTCACTGTCAACTATTTTTGTCAAGACTGTTTCCCAACTGAATTTTTTTGTTTGTTTGCTTTGTTTTGTTTTTTTGAGACACGGTCTTGCTCTGTCACCCAGGCTGGAATGCGGTGGTGATCATATCTCACAGCAGCCTCAACCTCCTGGGCTCCAGTGATCCTCCTACCTCAGCCTCTAAGTAGCTAGGACTACAGGCACACATAAAGATGGAGTTTTTGGTAAAGATAGGGTCTCACTGTGTTGCCCAGGCTGGTCTTACACTCCTGGCCTCAAGTAGTCCTCCTACCTCAACCTCCCAAAGTGCTGGCATTACAGGAATGAGCTGACATGCCCAGCCTGAACTTGTAAAACCACTTATAAAACTATACTTTACTGAGAGATGCTTGTGTTATACACAAACATGGAAAGAATTTATAAAACTTTGAGACTATGCTGGAGAAGCTGGGATATTTATAACCTATCTATGTTTTCTCTCTCTCTCTCTTTCTCTCTCTCTCTCTGTCTCTCTCTCTATATATATATATATACACACACACACACACACACTTAGAGATATATAGAATGATTAAATATACTTAATCTCTTAGAGATATATAGAATGATTAAATGTCTATATACATATATATATATGTATTTATTTAATATATATTCCCCATCCCTGCTTCTTTAATGAGAGAAAGACAGTGACTTTTGGGACTTGCTAATTTAAAAAAAATACTTGTTTGACAGATGTGGAGATTCATTTGTGCATTATGCTCAGGCTTCACTCCAGGCTCCTTGCATCTGATTTCCATATATTTCACTGATACATGCACACACACACACACACAACCCCCAGAAATATCTATTTTGACACTACAAGATAAGAACTACTGATTGAGCTTAAACCTTCCATTTGACAAATAATAGGTGTGTCCTAAACAATCAGGGTTAGGATCTAGATCTCCAGACTCCTGATTGGTGTTCTTGTGCCTGTTTCAAATCTTCAGATTGTATTACCAACAGTATTAGCTCACTACAGTTTAGAAAGCAGTTTATGAAACTTAATTTAGTCCCATTTCAATCCAGAGTGATGTGGTAATCTGTCTAGGGAGGCTTGGGTTATGGAGGCCCCCTGCTCCTCCCCCAGATACTACAACCATTGTGAGGTCATGCCAGTCCCTTCACTCACACAGTTACAGCACACAATGAGTAATGTGGGGATGTATGGGCAAATGAATGTGCTATTGATGAGTTTCCTGTGAAAAGAGAAGGCAGTTGAATTTTGGCTAGTTGTACTTCAGGAATTCAGAAATTGTTCTAATTATACATAATGGCACATAAGTGTTATAAGGACCAGTGCTTATGCAGTTCTGTGAGAACTTCATGCACTTACATGGACGGAAACAACATTGGAGACCCAGGGTGGTTGGAGAGTGGATGACTTTTTTTCATTCTGATACTAGTTTCTTAAAATATTAGTGTTAAATTTGCACAATAAGCAATCCCAAACATATGGTGACCTAGGCAGTTGGGTTAACTTCTTCTTCTCTTTCTGACTAAGGATTGAAGCCAACGGCAGACGCCTTCTTCATTATGATGTTTACCCTTATGATGGTGGCTTATTCGGCCAGTTCCATGGCACTGGCCATAGCAGCAGGTCAGAGTGTGGTTTCCATAGCAACTCTTCTCATGACCATCTCTTTTGTGTTTATGATGGTGAGTCTGAACTGTGTTTCCTCTGAGAAGGAATTGTTTTTTTCCTTCATTTCTTCCTGCACATTCACTTGTCGTGTAAAACCTGTTTTGAGGATTCTGTAAATGGGACTCTGCTTCAAGGCCATCTACTGAAATAGATTATGTTAGAGAATATACTAACTTTCCTCTTTGCCCTTATCCAATCTTTTTTGCTACGTTCTAATGTAGTTCCAATAATTTTAGTTAATATTGTTGCTAATGAGCTTTTAAAAACTGTTTCTTGGTGACATATTATGAAACCTTAATAAATTGGAATTTCAAAAACCAGAAAACATTTGATCAGCAGATTCTCTTGAGAATGACAAGATTATTTGCCCGACTTTCATGCTGGTGTTAGAGAACTGCTAGCTAATTTTATTTTTTACATTTTTAATTTCTGTTTTAAAAGTTCCCACATACAGCTTGTTTACCCACCAGCAGAGATGGTTTGGTTGGATTTATAATACTGTTTTCCAAGACACACGTTAAGCCTCATAAGAAGCAGAACAGAGTATGGTGTGAGCGGTCTATTTTGGCTCCCTCTTGTATTTTGAAAAAGAGTGTTTTAAAAATATTGGAAAATTGGGAGAGTTCACACACTACTAAGTACCTCCTTTCTGGGTTTTGTTCCTGACATTCAATATGTTTCTGCTTATTATTATTATTTTTTTTAATGGTTACTTAATTCTAATCTTACATGCCCCTAAATTTTGCACTTAGAGGAATCAACAATTGAACGAAACCAGTTACATTTTTTCCCTTTCATCATCATACTTGACAGGAACATGTCGTGTCTGCTAGAGTAGGAGTAGATGTCTTTAAATAAAAATAATTAGCACAAACTCTTGCCAGAGTTTAATTCTTCCATTTCTGGACTTGAAAACTGCCAATGCAAACATTAATGAGAAAGTGATAAGGCTTGTTTATATTTCCCATACTGTCATCCAGCAAATACAAATGTTTTGGTTGATTTATTGTTATTTAAGGATTTCTACACAGAACATTAAAAACTAGTCATAAAACTGTATTTTACTCAGAGATGGCTGCGTTATATGCTAAGCACTTGGTCAGGTCAAGTCTGAATATATATAGTCATACCAGCAGCATCATTATTGTTATGTATATACCGGTATGCTTGTGGTGGCAATTAGTTCTCTTGTCAATCTTCAGCAGGTCTTCCTGGCATCTCCATTGTGCTACTGCTTTTTGGCAGCTTTAAATGATAGCACTGATCCTGTTTATACTCTGCCTCTTGCCACATTATACTCTGTATCAGTTCTAGACTTTGGGTTATGTTAAGCCTGCATTCAGAACCTCATATCCTTGCTAAAGTCATAGAGATATAGACTGCAAACCTTTGTAAATAACAAATCTTATGTGAAGTGTGGTGGGCATGTGATGCTCAGGATTGATCTGGTATAGGTTCTTCCAATGCCAGGTGTATTGGTGAGCACACATAGTGGTTGTGTCATTATAATAGTCAGTGCTTCTTGACCTTCCATTGTGTGCAGTTACAAATAAAGTTGAGTACATAGTCTTGACAATTGAGGATCTTCCGATTAAATGGAATATCTAATATGTATTAGATATTTTGTCCTTTAAAACCATAAATGACTTCAGCTATATAGAGATGTGCACATGCAGAGGAGAAGTGTTTAGTGAGTGTCTAGAGTAAGTGGAAAAAACTTCAAGAAAGAGTTGGTTTTAAAAGAAATACTTACAGTGGTAGGGACTTGAAGAGGGTATTCTCTAGAATTCTGCATGAAATTACTCAAGCAGTCTTGACTCTTAGTATTTGCTTTTTGTAGATTTTTTCGGGGCTGTTGGTCAATCTCAGAACCATTGCATCTTGGCTGTCATGGCTTCAGTACTTCAGCATCCCACGATATGGATTTACGGTAAGTCTTCCTTGTCTGTCGTTGTGACTGCGTTCCCAAGCTAGGAACAATGGAAATCAAGCTTCCTATTCTCATTTCCCTGACCATGAGCTGTGAAAGTCTCCCATCCAGAAACCTTTTAGGAGCGAGGAATGAGAATTTCCTGTTAGCCTTGGTTAACACATGGTCGGGGAGTCATTTGCTATTTTCCTCAGTCATCCTTTAAAGGGCTGAAGAGTGGGGAGATACCTCCTAGTAAAGGAGAAAGATTGACTAATTGATGAAAAACATATTGTTGCATTTCAGTTCAATAAGGAAATAAATGAGAGGATGGGAGACTAGAATACATATGTTTATAATGAAAGGAAAATTAGAAGAACAAAGACCATATAATAAGCATAGTCATATTGACTTTTGCAAGCTCATTAACTCCAAAGTAAACTGTCTGTGTCTTAATATAGTATAACCAAGCTTCTAACTTCCAGAAATTACAACTGGTTCTAATGAAAACAAACAAGAACAAAAGATTGTCACTGTAAATTAACAATACTCATTGAGCACCACTGTATCATTTTAATTAGAATGTTTATGGGGTTACAAAATTGGGGAGAGAAGGAGGAAGGAGCTATGGTATAATATAGCCAGAGGTCTCCCGCTTTGGCCAAATACTTTACTTCTTTTGTATTGGAAGCCAAAATTCCAACCCCAGGCTTCTTGATTGCCAGGGAAAATAACATTAGTTGGTTTGGTGAGACAAAGACTGTGAATATGTTTTCAGAAATAACAATAAAGATTAAACTCAGAGGGCATGATTGTGATAACTCTTTGGAAACTTCTTGAAATTTAAAACTGTTTACCTTGCCCTGCTCCCGCTTGTGTTATAGGCTTTGCAGCATAATGAATTTTTGGGACAAAACTTCTGCCCAGGACTCAATGAAACAGCAAACAGTACTTGTAACTATGCAATGTAAGTTTGTGTTCAGTGTCAAAATGGGTTTTGTTACTACCATGGTGTGATGTAGAAAGGCCACTGGGCTTAGATCTGTATGAGTCCTTCCAGGGGTACTGAACTTTTCCGAGCCAACGTTTTCTCATCCATAAAGTGAGTTGTGCGTGAATGCACGTGAACATGCGACACAGCCCCTCAGTATTCTGCTGCAGTAAAAATTGTCTTTAATGTTCAGCAATGTTTCTTATGTTTGTTTCTTATTGTTTGTTTTGGGCCTTTTAAAAGATCCTTTTGATATTTTGATTGTGGGTTTGAATTCTTGGTTTTCAGAGCATTTGAGATTGAAGTGAGGGGTTTTGATATTTTATCAAGGGCTTATGGTCACTGAACTGTATGGATTCTATGAAATCTATGGGTCCACGAGCTCACGGATATTTCTGAGCCCAACCCATGGACAGTAGTAAGAATGAAATAGGCAGCAATAGCACAAAGAAAGTGAACATTTCTCTGCCAAGATCCTGGCACTTCCACTGCCTCATGCATTTGGAAGACATCATGAAATCAAAGGCCGCATAATCATGTGGTGGTGTTTTAAATTAACTTGAAGTATTCCCTATCAATCAATTTATCCTCTAAAAAAACAAGAAACACTTGAGTAAGTTGAGAAAAAAAACATTTTCACATAATGTTAAATAGATTCTAATAACACTAGATAATATTGTTTTAAGAATTTAGTAACACGTTCCTTTTCTATGATTGCTAATGGTTTGATTTTGATACATAAATTAATGAGAGAAAAGAGAATGTTGATATGATCCTAAATCTCCTGAATGTTCAAGTAGAATATAAATAATTCTTAATAACAAGACAAATTACTCTTCAATTATTCACAGGAAATCCTCTATACAGAGAGGTTTTCTTTATTCTGTCCCTCTCTTTTGGCTTGATCAGAGTGGTCAGGATGAAGTGGATGGGAAAAGTGGGACCAGATAAGGAGGAGCCACCATGGGCTTCATGGTAAGGGAAGATGAGGCTTCATCCTCAGAAGGCAAAGGAGGAAGCTATTCCTTTTTTTTTTTTTTTAAATGGAGTCTCGCTCAGTCGCGAAGACTGTAGTACAGTGGCACGATCTCCGCTCACTGCAAGCTCCGCCTCCGGGGTTCAAGCCATTCTCCTGCCTCAGCCTTCCGAGTAGCTGGGACTATAGGCACCCGCCACCACGCCCGGCTAATTTTTTGTATTTTTAGTAGAGACGGGGTTTCACCGTGTTAGCAAGGATGGTCTCAATCTCCTGACCTCGTGATCCACTTGTCTTGGCCTCCCAAAGTGCTGGGCTTACAGGCGTGAGTCACTGTGTTAGGCCAAGAGGAAACTGTTCTTATAGTAAAAGAGAGTCTATGTATGTTTTTGGAATTGCTGAATTCCAAAGAGTTGCACAAAAATGGTATCAGGCAGTAACTGTGGCGGTCCAAGGTATGTTTAGTATCAGGTGCTTTCCTAACCTGTGGCAAGGAGTTCATCCTACTCTACTCTAGCTGCCACTTAAGGCTTAAACCTCATAGCTGAGTCTGCTGGGAATGTCTTGTACCTGACTATCTGTGATGCTCATCACAGTCTCGGTGTAAGAGCTGACAGAATGTGACTTTTGCAGGAAAACCATGCACACCTCTTTTCCTGGTTTTGGAATTCTTAGCCTGTGTTGTTTTTTATGGCTGTTTGCAAGGGTAAAGAGTACTGTAAGAGCGTTGATCATCTTAGTAAGGGTCATAGGTGTCATCTGTTTAAGCGGATGTTTTCTTTATCAGGCATAAGGGAACTATTACTTGATAAATGTTTCTGCCCTTTGGAGAGAGCAACGTTACAGATTTGGAAACCAATACAATTGAGTAGGCTAAAAAGTCCGTAATTCAAAGTATGACTCTGTAAACCTGGTCAAGTTCCTTAAACCTTAGTCTCCTCATCTTTGAAGTGTGTACAATGTCCATCACATTGGATTGTTTTAGGAATTAACTAAGTTAGGATCATGTTGCTTGTTAGTGTCTAGCAAAATTGTAAGCACACAATGACTGTTAGCTATGACATCTGAAGGGATAATCATTAAAGGCTTGGTTGACTTTTAGGCTCCCTTAAGGAACAGTGAATATACTGAGTAACATTTGACAGATGCTAGGAATGAAGTTATATTCTTTTTTCTGTTGAATTTCAGATGTACTGGTGAAGAATATTTGACAAACCAGGGCATCGATCTCTCACCCTGGGGCTTGTGGAAGAATCACGTGGCTTTGGCGTGTATGATTGTTATTTTCCTCACAATTGCCTACCTGAAATTGTTATTTCTTAAAAAATATTCTTAAATTTCCCCTTTATTCAGTATGATTTATCCTCACATAAGAACGAAGCACCTTGATTGAAGTATTCAATCAAGTTTTTTTGTTGTTTTCTGTACCCTTGCTGTCACACTGTTGCACAACAGCAGTTGTTTTAAAGAGATACATTTTTAGAAATCACAACAAATGGAATTAAACATGAAAGAATCCAATATATCATGTATCGCATATTAGTTCATCTCCTCAGACAGTAACCATGGGGAAGAAATCTAGTCTAACTTATTAACCTAAAAAAGGAGAATTGAATTCTGGAAACTCCTGTCTCTGCCATTTGTTTCCTCATCTTTAAAATGAATAGGTAGGTTAGTAGCCTTTCAGTCTTAATACTTTACGATGCTGTGATTTGCCATTGTTTAATAAATGACAAATGTATTAATGCTATACTGGAAATGTAAAATTGAAAATATGTTGGAAAAAAGAGTCTGTCTTATAGGGTAAAAAAGCCACTGTGATAGAAAAATCTTTTTGATAAGCACATTAAAGTTAATAGAACTTACTGATATTTCTCTCTAGTGGTATAATATCTCAGGAATCTTGGCTGAGGGTTTTGAACTGTAGGTAGAGTAGAGGTCCATTAATAGAATTCTTGCACTTTTTCTGGAACATTCTAGCTGTGGAAGGTCACGTAACCTTCTTGGGGTAATTCAGTGGTTTATAATCCAGGTGTGTGTCAGAATCTTCTGAGGAACTTTGCTAAAATACAAAAGTCTGGCCTGTGCCTATCCGCAGTGCATAAGTATCTCCAGATCTACCTTCATAAAGGAATCTGACCACTCCTGGATTTGGTAATTTCCAAGATCTTTTCCAGCTCTGGAAATTTTACTTAGGATTTAATAACTATTACATCTGTCCCTGCGTAGGTTTTCTTTCCTACTTATATACCTTATTTCTATATGTCCTTTTCATTCTAACCTTCATCAGTAATGGGAAATATTTTAATTTTTTTTTAGTTGAAGGGTATTGTACCAAAAAATATAGTTCAGTGAATTATGTGCAACCACCAGTGCAGGTCAGGAAATAGAAGATTGTAGCACACAAAAGCCCACTCAGCCACTCTCCCAGTCACTGCTTCCTTTCTTACCCCTGCGTTATTTTTGAAATGACACTTACTGTATTCCCCTATGTTGCTGTTATGAGAACATTGCTACAGCCAAGTGTTATGTTTCTGTGTGCATAGGTTGATACTTAATTCTCTCCCCACTTTTTAATAAATTAAAAGAATTTGGAAATAATTTTGGATTGACAGAAAAGTTGCAAAGATAGTGAGGAAAGTTCCTGTCTACTCTTTGCCCAGCTTCCCTTAATGTTAACATTTTATATAGCAAGGTGCATTTGTCAAAGCTAAGAAATTAACATTGGTACAATCACTGTTAATTAAACTGCACACAATATTCACATTTCACCACTTTTCCACTAATATTCTTTCATCGTTCTAGGATTCAATTCAGGAGACCACAATGCATGCAGCCCTCTTCTTTAAAAATAAATACTTTTCAATACTTACAGGAATTAAGTGAGCTGGGGCATCACTGGTGTGTAGATGCCCTGAGACTGGTCATCTTGGAATTCATTTAGTTTGTCAGTGGGTGCCCTGACATTCTGTCACAACATCAATTTGGGAACATGGCATTATATTTTTATCTTTGAACTTTTTTCTTTTTGGATGACACTTGATTAAGGCATCATCTTGGAACACATTATCTTTTTTCTTGGTTATGTAATCATGAAGATAATCAGTTTTTCCTGTTCTTGGTATAATTCCTGCTTTTCACATACCTGTGCCTTACAGTTCTCTGTATATACCCTTCCCTTATTACACAGAGAGAAATATCTATCTATACTTTTTACACAAGATATACTTCAGAAGAAACAAAACAGCCAAAATGATTAACAACTACTTTTTAAATAAATGAGAATTTAATTATATCCTGTTTTACGTATCCTCTTTTTATATTAAAATTGCTTTTATATAATTTTGCTGTGGTAAGAACCACATAACATAAAATTTATCATCTTAACCATTTTAAAATTAAGGAACTTTTAAAAAAGTATGTTTTGTTTTCTTATAAAATAGAAATTTATTTAAGGATATAGATATCCATATATATTATATATACCTTGTATATTATATATATTCTCTATTTTATATCCTATATATCAGGATATATATATTATATAGGATATATATCCTATATATAATTCATATCTTACATATTATATATGGGTATATATATCCTTAAGTAAATTTCTACATTATAAGAAAATAAACCACACTTTAAAAAACGTTCCTTAATTTTAAAATGGTTAAGATGGTAAATTTTATGTACTCATTTTATGTTTTTTATATATATATATTCTTTTGATTTTATTTCCCCGGATGTCAGAACTAATCTATAATGGAGACAAATTAATGTGGTTTAACATAAAATAAACCTCAGTTAAATGAATATAAGTTGCTATTTGTACTGTTTATACAATAAATGTATACTATCTGTATTGCTTTGCATTCTTTAGTGGCAATATATAGTGTTTTATGATACCTCACTGTACTGTGTCTAAAGAACTTTTGTTTTGGATATAGCAGTAGAATTATAAAAGGTCATTGGCTTGACAACACCTGCAAGTCATCACAGTATTTTAAAAACTTTTTTGATTGGTTTTCACAGTAAAAAAAAAATACTTTCTATTACAGCCCATATTTTTGCACATGCACAAAAATATAATCCAAACAAGTTTCTTGTGGTGCATTCTGAAAGATATTTTTAAAATAAGATTTGAGTAAATCTATCTTTTAGGTCTATCAATATAATGAAGCAAATATGCTATCAAGAAATGCATGTTTTCAAAGTTATATAATTATATCCATCTCTTTAATTATTTTTAGTGTCCTGGTTTGATAATTTATGTGCTTATGCTGGGATTATTGCTCTCCCTACCTCACATGGATATCAAAAGGACTAAGTAATTCTTAATACTTTTTTTTCATTTCATGTTCTTTGTTTTCATAGAACCTTACATTCCCCAAATTCCTTTATGTATCTGTAAAATGAGAGTTTCTTCTACCTTTAAAGTTCTGTGAATGCATGGATATTTACATTGTTTTTTTTTTTTCAAATAGCTTCAAGAAGAACAGCCAATTTGACTTTTTCAGTGTCCACTAAATTTCTCAGTGCAACCCTATAATTTATTTATTTTGATTTATTACAAAAATTTGAATTGTCTGTCATACAGATTCAGACTAAAGTTGCTAAGATCAAGGAAGGGAGGGTGGTCTTTTGTTTAAAAAGGCATCTTGCCATCTGTGTTTCTGGTTGGTCTTGTGTATTTTTTTTTAAAGACTTTGTTTTGGGTGGTGGAGGCAGGACGGAGGGGAGTTCAGTATTCCTGTAAACCAGGGGTTGACAGACTTTGAGAAGGGCCTGATAATTTGTCTCTTGGGGTCTTTATTTTTGCTATTTGCCTCTTTTAAAAAACATAACTTTATAAAAAAGTTAAAACCCATTTTCAGCAATGTAAAACCTCTACTTAACTGGAGGGCTGTACATCACAGCCAGTGAACACCGGATCTGGCCCAGAGGCCATTGTTTGCAGAGATGCCCTGCTGTAGACAGTTGTTGTTCCTGCTTCATGTGAGACTGTGTTAATATGCTGATAAACCAAAGTTCTAAGAAATTTGTTGTAATTTTAAATTTCAAGATATTATATTGATATCCTTTTTCTTCTTAATAGAACAAACACAGTGCTTCTTGATACTTCATTCTCTCCCCCACCTTTCTGCCCTGCTTTGACAAAAAGCGAAAAGTGGGTTTCTGCATCTGGCATTAGTTTTACACTCAGTCCTGTGTGGTGGCAGTTAGTATGGTAAGAGGAGTAAGAGAGGCTGACATCAGTTGAGATGGAGCCTTCTGGCCTCGGGGCTTGTGGGAGAGCGTGTGGTTTTTTTTTTTTTTATGTTCAGGAATTGTTTGTTTTTGAGATGGAGTCTCATTCTGTCTCAGGCTGGAATGCAGTGATGCGATCTTGACTTACCGCAATCTCTGCCACCCGGGTTCAGGTGATTCCCCTGCCTCAGCCTCCTGAGTAGCTGGGACTACAGGTGTGTGCCAACACGCCTGGCTAATTTTTGTATTTTTAGTAAAGACGGGGTTACACCACGTTGGCCAGACTGGTCTTGAACTCCTGGCCTCAAGTGATCCACCCGCCTCAGCCTCCCAAAGTGCTGGGATTACAGGTGTCAGACCACTCTCGGCCTGGAATTTTTGTTTTTAGTGCATCCAAAGGGGTGGCTATTCTCTGAGTAATGAATTCACACCAGTCATCCGACCAAAGATCTGTAACCCAGAGCACCAAATCACTCATTTAAACAGTAAAGTGTTAATGTGGATATTATCTTGTTACATTATTCTCTCAGGTGTGAAACTGAGGTCAGAGGGTTCCTTGACAAACACAGATTTGGGATTTAAGACCAATGCAACAATATCTACTACATCCATAGGGATTTGTGTATCAAGCTAACCTGAATAGTTGCGCCAGCTAACCTTCACCCAGACAATGCAGGAGATAGCAGTGTCCCCACCCCACCCTCACAGGCTTGTGTTTATCTTCTGTGGACTAAAGATCCTGGCCTTGAACCGCACCAGACATAGCTACCATCTGGCTTGCAGCCTATTTGTATACATATTTTAAATAAATGGTTAACTTACATGTTGACTTGTAGACTATTTTTTTCCCTCCACTTAGCAATATGAACATAATGATACTCTAAATCAAAGTAATTCTTATTTTCTAAACTATAAACCTTCAAATTTCTTTCTTTTCTTTCT
>NW_012116577.1:3105137-3118978 GCF_000951035.1 Colobus angolensis palliatus | reverse complement strand
ATTTCCTAAGCTTCCCTGATAAGAATCAGTGGTCATCTAGAATACTTATAATAGGAAGGAAAGTATTACCTTTTTTCTCCCTTGTGTCAGAGGTAGGCTGGAAATTCTAGGTAATTATTTGGGAAATATAGCACCTATTTAGGATTGCAATAAGAAGTTAAGGCTCACTAACTTCCATTGTTATAATTTGATCTTCATTCAATCACTGGGTAACTGCTGCATTCAAAGCCATGCATTGTATTTTGTATCCACCTAAATATCAGAAGCACAAGTAGAACTAAGTGAACCCATTAGCATCACCTGATCTTCAGATCATTTTTTAGCTGCAGAGTCATCCTTCCACCCCTTAGCCCCATAGAACAGCGTACAGATGGTCCTCAACTTACGATCTTGTTATCTTCTGGTAAACCCATATCGTAAGTCAAAAATACACTTAATACATTGAACCTACCGAACATGATAGCTTAGCCTAGCCTAAGAATGCGCTCAGGACACTGATACACCCTGCAGTTCAAAATCCCCTAACACAAAGCCTATTTTATATTAAAGTGTTGACTATCTCTGTAATTTATTGAATACTAAATAAGACTCAAATTCTGGTTCTACTGAATGTGCATGGCTTTTGTACCATTGCAAAGTTATAAAGTCCTAATCAAGCCCTTGCAATTCAGAGACCATTTGTATGTGGGTCTCTGCTAAATGACACTTGGAAGCGGTACTGCTTTGATCTAAGTGAGGATGCGGCTCTCACTTGGCTCCCTCTGTCAGGCACCAAAGTCTGAAGAATCAGCTCAATAATGAGAGGCTTGGCGGCATGCTGTTTGGAAAACCTCAAGCTGTTCCATCTTTTTCATTTTCCAAATGAGGAAACTGGTGTTTCAGAGACTGCAACTGGCCAAAGGTCACACAGATTATTTCCTTGCTAAGATTTGGAAAATACTGCAGTATTATCAGGCGCATCTTGATAAATCCTGAGGTGGGTTCCTTTGGAAAATGCCCTATGCATAAGCCAGAATGGGTGCAGTGGGTGTTAGTGGAAGATAAGGAGTTGTAAGATCTGTGAGGCAAATATAGGGCCTTTTTATCTCTACAGCTAATCTCTGTAATTCATTGAATACTGAATGTGAAAAACAAAATGGTGGCATGCTACTCAAAGTATGGTACTACTGAATGTGCATGGCTTTCATACCATTGCAAAGTTAAAAGGTCCTAAGTCAAGCCCAGGCAAGATTCCCCAGTTCTCCTCCTCGTGTCATCCTTTACTCACCAGGTCTGTAACCCTGATGGACTAGGTCAGGGTAATCTATGATGTTCTTACCCATAAAATAGGGATTCTAATAGTATCTACCACAGTTGGGTTATGGAAATTACATAAGATGCTATATGTAAAGTGCCTAGAAATACCTGGTCATGGGACCTGCTCAATACATTTTTAGCTATTACTGTTATATTCCACAGGACATGACTGGTCATAAGCATCATGCTAGTGGCAGTTCATGGGTGATGCCCTCAGTGAAAACTGGGGCACTATCCTCCAGCATGTGTTTTATGGATTGAGCCAGAGTTCAACAAACTGGCTTGCCAGCCAAATCCAGCCCACTGTCTGCTTTTGAAAATGCAACTTTATTGGAACACAGCCATGCTTATTCACTCTTGTAGTGTTTGTGGCTGTTTTTGCCCTATGATGGCAAAGTGGTTGCACCAAAGACCATTATGACCCACAAAGCCTAAAATAGTTATCGGTCCTGTATGTAAAGTTTCCAGGTCCCTACATTAAACGAGTATTTCCTGCCTGCTTCCAACAGTTAAAATGCACAGGTCCATGAATCAAGCAATACTGGCTTCTCTCAATATCATTCCCATTAACCCATCTTTAGAATTTACACTTCTGTTTCTGCAACTTTAATCTCTACTGGTTTAGATGTCCTGGACTTAAAAAGTTGGGGGACATGTCCACCTGGAAGTACACTGAGGGTTCCACTGAGTCTGATACTGTCTGCCACGTGGTCTCTTTGGGATTTCCACACCTGTGGAAGAGCAGGCAGAGAAAAGATATATTTGTCATCCTGAGAGGCTGGGGTTACTGCTACATAATTGGGCAGAGATTTCACAGAGATAACTCAGTGTTGCCATGCTCCACAGCTCTGTAAGGGCAAGGTAAGCAAGGGCTCTGAGCCCTCGAGATTGAACGCGTGGATCAGTGCACCAGGCGAGCAGCTTAGTACAGTTGAAGTAGCAGCCAAGAGTGAGGGAACTCCCGGAAGGACAGTAGAGGGTGAAGTTATTACTACAGCTGTGTGACCAGCAGCAGCAATGGGGACTAGGTAGTTCTAGTCCTGTATTGTGTTACCTAGAGATTACAGCTGGCCTCTCCCTCACAAAGTCTAGGGTGTGCATGAGTGGATCTGAATGGTGCAAGGGGTGGACTGAAGTAGACACTTTTGTTGCTGTCTCCTATGTGATTTTGGTTGCAGCCCTGGTGGACAGTTCCATGTGCGCTTAGACCTTAGCATCCCACTCCTGCACCACATGTCTCTTCACTTTCTGCTCCTGGGCCTTCTCCAAATATGAAAGAAGTTCACCGTGTGTGCAAGCGTAGCCTGGTAACACCCAGGAGCACCCCTCAACCAGTAGGGATTGGGGCCAGTGGGCAAATGCCCCAGCCTTAGTTCTTCAGACAGAGGGGCATTCTGTCATGTTCTCAGAGGAGGAGCTGAGGCCCTGCTGCCTAGGCAATACACCCACATACTGGCATTTCCTCCTTTTTTTGTGTTACTTTGTTCCCTACTCCAGTTTTTGAATATCACCTCCCAAATAAACTATTAAATACTTGAACCGAAAGTGCTTGTCTTATCTCTTCTTTCAGAGAAACACAAACTAAAACACATTAAGACGAGAAATAAGCATGTCTACTTTGGCTGCCTCTCTCTAGCATGGTACTGTCCTTATTTACAGATGAGATGGTCTTCTACATAGAAAACCTAAAGAAGGCCAGGTGCGGTGGTTCACACCTGCTAATCCAGCACTGTGAGAGGCCGAGGCAGGAGGATCACTTAAGGCCAGGAGTTTGAGGCTGCAGTGAGCTGTGATCACCACTGCACTGCACTCCAGCTTGGGCCACAGAGTGAGACCCTGTCTCTACAAAAAAAGAAAGAAAAAGAAAAAGAAAGGAAAACCTAAAGAAACACAGAACCAGAGCTAGTAAAAAACTTCAACAAGTGTGCTAAGTGTAAGATTAATTTATTTAAAAATTAGTAAATTAATTTCCTTTATAATAGCAATAACCAACTAGAAACTATAATGAAAGAGAAGATTCTGTTTATCATAGCAATAAAACCATAAAACAGTAAAGCTGTAGTAGCAATAAGACCACATTAAACAATGCATAAGATCTTTAAGGAATTTTAAGACACAGGACATGATAGAAGATCTGAAAAAGGGGCACATTATCATGTTTCTGATATTGTAAAGATGTCAGTTCTCCTCAAACCAATATATTCAACATAATTCAAATTAAATTTCAATGAGACTTTTCCCTCTTTTTCCTCTCAGGAACCCATCAAACTTATTTTAACATTTATATGAAAAAAAAAATGATTCACAAAAATAGCTTAGACTGATTTTGCAAACCAAAAAATAAATCCAGAGAGGCATCTGAAGACGTACTAAAAAGACATAGTCACAGCAGTCATTGTGCATGAACAATCCTAGATCAGTATAACAGGATAAAGCATTCAAAAACAGGCACATATATGCATGAATCTGAAATGTATTGACATCATGAGCTACTAAGGAAAAATGACTTATTTAATAGAGTGTTGATAAAACTGGCTCATTATGTGGACAAAAATACCTACAGACCTTTTATAGAAATTTAAAATATTAAATGTGAAAGGTAAAACCTAAGTTTAATACACAAAAATTTTGTGACCTCATGAAGTTCTCTTTAAGACCCCCAAAACACTGAGGCAAAAACATAGATGAATTTTTCTATGTAAAAATGAAGGAAACATTGGCAAAGTTATCAGGTGGATGAGAGATATTAACAGGGTCCAAACTGGTAAGGGATTAATATTTAAACAATACAAGGAACTTGTAACAAGCAATAAAAAAGACCTTGACCCAGCAGAGAAATAGGCAATAAACAAAAATATACTTGTTTCCCATTAGATCAAATTGTAAGATGTTAAAGATTCGATAGGTAATTTACAAAGAGAAACCCCAGTGACTAATGACTAGGTGAAAGGATGGATAGTCAACTGTATTGGGAATCTCAGAGATGCAAAATAAAATGAGGTCTCACTTTTGAAACATTCCATTTAGCACAGATGAAGAAGCTAGATGGTACCAGTGCTGGTGAGAGTATGGCTAAATCCAGTTTTCTCACGTATGTAGTGGAATTGTAGGCTGGTGCAGTCATTCTGGAGGGCAACCTGATCGTTCTGGGTAGAGTATATGCCTGGGATTTAGCACTCCAACTTCTGTTATATACCCGCTGAGAAACTTATGAAAAGTCAATAAGCGAATTTACAAAGATTTGGGTTTTTTTGTTTGTTTGTTTGTTTTTGAGACAGAGTCTCACCCTGACACCCAGGCTGGAATGCAGTTCAGTGGTGCAATTTTGGCTCACTGCAATCTCTGCCTCCTGTTCAAGCAATTCTCCTGCCTCAGCCTCCCTAGCAGCTGGGACTACAGGCACGCACCACCACGCCTGGCTAATTTTTTGTATTTTTAGTAGAGATGGGGTTTCGCCATGTTGGTCAGGCTGGTCATGAACTCCTGGCCTCAAGTGATCCACCCACCTCAGCCTCCCAAAGTGCTGGGATTACAGGCTTGAGCCACCGCGCCCAGCCCAAAGATTTTGAAATAGAATTAGGGCCAACCATTCTGCTATAGTAATGGATACTATGTAAAATGTGGCTGCATGCTAGGAAGTACTACACAATCAACAGGATAACTTACTGGAGCTACATACTGCAGAAGAAACACACCTTAATAAAAGCATTGTACGAAAAAAAAGGTCTATGGTATAAATCTATTTATTTAAACACACAAACAGGATTTTTCTACATACCCAAAATTACAAGAATGGGTCCCTATGAGGGCAATGGCAGAAATGGGTAGTCTGGAGATGAAGGAGAGCATGTAATGGTGTATAAGATAAAACGCCCACAGCATTTATTGGGGCTGTGAGAAGCATATGGTACAATACACATAAAAGGACCTTCAAAAATATAAATTGCGTTGGGAGGCCGAGGTGGGCGGATCACGAGGTCAGGAGATCAAGACAATCCTGGCTAACATGGTGAAAGCCCGTCTCTACTAAAAATACAAAAACAAAATTTGCCAGGTGTGGAGTCGGGGCCTGTAGTCCCAGCTATTGGGGAGGCTGAGGCGGGAGAAAGGCATGAGCCTGGGAGGTGGAGCTTGCGGTGAGCGGAGATCTCGCCACTGCACTCCAGCCTGGGTGCCAGAGCGAGACTCTGTCTCAAAAACAAACAAAAAAATATATATATACACACACAGACACACACACACACACAAATTGTTATGTACTCAGAATGTATTGTATTGACAATCTTAATGGTAAAAAAGAATTATTGACTAAGAAACTGCTTTGGTTTATATAAAGGCTGAACAGATTTTGCTTGGTCTTATTCAAAGGAAGGGATTTCAAGATAAATCAGGCAACATATAATGGCCTGAGCATGAAAACACTTTTATTTTGAACTCAGCATGAAACTTGGAGGATTGCTTTTCAAACCTTTAAAATCTTATGCTTTGATCAAATGAAAAACAAATGTGTATTCTTCATTTAAAGAACAGACTAGCATAAAATAAATAAGGCATTAGAAAATTTCATCATGTGTTTCTAGTTTGTTTTTTCTTAAGTTCAAAGACTGGACTCAAATTAAACAGACAATAGTGAATAACTTTTGAACCTGCAACTGCACATTCAACTTAATGGTATGTTCAGATTTGTTTGATAAGCTAATAGACTGATCAGGATAAATAAAACAATTTGTGTTGACAGCATTAGCTCTATGACCATTCCATACATCTCTTTAGAATTGAAGTTCATAGGCATTTGGATTTTCTGGGAGCACTGGCTGCCTCCATTGCTTAATGAATACTGCATTTCTCAAAGCCGTTTTGTTTTTCAAGCTACTGGTATCTTTTAACTATTACTTATAAATAGAAAATAGCTTATATTTTCAAGATAGCTCTTACCATGATCCTTCGATTTTCTTGGGTGACCAAATACTCCCAATGCTTCCTCCATTTGGCAGGGTCATGGTGAAAGGGGCAGCATATCCAATTTTTTCATCCGTCTGGATGCAGTAGAGCTCAAGTGGCTTATAATACTACTACCATGTCAATGGCATGCCCTTACCTTCTTAACACTTACATGGTGTGGTAAGGGACCACTGGTCGTTTTATGGACATCTTTGAGTTGACCCTTTCCCCAATAGTATTAGATATTTCTTTCTTTTTTAAATGCAAACACCAACTTGAACCAGATAAATATTTCTTTTAATCTGTAAAAGAACCAGCACAGTTCATAAGAAAAAAAACACAGATGATCCATATGAAAAAATCAAACCCTTACGGAACTGTAAGACTGATGCCACTTTCACTTACAAATATGAATCTTCTCCATCAAAGGTTGTTTTTTCCTTTAAGAAATGAGTGGTGGTCTGTGATTTTTCTGAAAATGTTAGCCCTGTTCTACTGTCTTGAAATTTAAATTTATATCCACTAAAACATCTCTACCTCTTAAAGTTTTCGTTTACTGCTTTTTTTTGTTTTTGAGACAGGGTCTCTGTCACCAAGGCTGGAGTGCAGTGGCAAGCACCACCATGCCCAGCTGATTTCTCTATTTTTTGTAGAGATGGGGTTTTTGCCATGTTGCCCAGGCTGGTGTTTACTGCTTTTTGAAGTCTAGAAGAAACTCTAAGAAATCCTGTCTTTTGTGAAGCAGTATCTGAGATTCAGCAATTTCTTCATTTTTGTGCATAATTTTCTTGTTTAAATTTAAATAAAAATAAACATTTTTTACGAAAAGTTCTGTTTGCAGGGGGAAAAAGGGTGCTTATAAATTTGGCTTTAATATGACTTGGTATAAATGTTCTGAAAAATTATTTGGTAATATATGTCAAGACCATGTGTTCATAGAGTAACCTAATTATTACATTTCCAGATACTTCTCTATACAGAATTCCATGAAGACATAACCAGATACATGAAAAAAAAATTTATGTTGACATATGTTAGTCATGGCATTAGAGGTAATAATAAAAAATGGGAACAATCTAAATGTCCAATAACAGGGCAGATGTATTTTGGGTAATTCATATGTATTAAAAATGTATAACTTATGAATTGACATGTATCACATATTCGTATATTCTATGTATTTTTTAATTTTAGAGACAGGGTCTCACTCAGTTGTCCAGGCTGAAATGCAGTGGTAGGGTGATCGTAGCTCATGCAACCTTGAATTCCTGGGCTCAAGCGATCCTTCCGCTTCAGTTGCATAGCTGGGAATGCAGGCGTGTACCACTATGCCCAGATAAGTTATTTTTATAGAGACAGGGTCTCGCTATGTTGCCCAGACTGGCCTTGAACTCCTGGCCTCAAGCAATTTTTCTGCCTCAGTCTCCCAAAGGTCTGGGATTACAGTTGTGAACCACTGTGTCCGGCCTTCATAAATAATATTAATCTATACTGATTCACTCTGTAGCCATTAATAGAAATCAGGGTTTCATGGAATGTTTATGATACAATACGAAGTGAAAAAGCAGTACACAAAACTGTACAAATAATAGCCCAATTTTGAAATACAAACACAGAAGACTTTTAAGTAAGTTTTGAGTTATTATTTGGCAACATAAGTCTCCTTTATTTACCTTTCAAATTTGCAGTTGTCAAGAATTCCTTTCCTTTTTGCTGATTCAACAGATTGTAACTTGCTGAGCAAGTCACTGGGCTACTAGGTACTATACCTCCTTCCATTTGTAATGGACACTTCAGCTTTAAAGTGCTTTCATACATATATGTTCTTACTGCACAAGCAAAATCCTATGAGGGAGACAAGTATTGATTTTCCCATTTGACAAATGAGGAAATAGTCTTCAGAGAAACTGGACCAGTTGTCTTGACATAATCACATGACTAGTAAGTACAGAGTGGGGACCGGAGATTTAGCCTAGTGCCGTTTTCTTTATGCTTTTAAACTTACCTGTTTTATGGGTGGTCTACATAGAGTCACCATGTGGCACAACTCCACGGAGCCCCATTTGTAGTATCCTAAGGGGATGGAATCCCTTAGGGTTGAAAACTGTGTGATCATACATAGTGCATAATGTGGGCACCTTGCCCGTGTGGCACTTCAGTGTATGCCTGCTGGTTTTCCTCTACCAGTGTCTGCATTCCTTTGCCTGCAGGCTTGCTCAGAAGCCAGCAAAGGCTGCTTTGTCTATTGTACGTGCTAGGGAATTACTACCATTATCCCAGAGTGGTCTTCCAACCAAAGTCCTGGCCCTCAGCTGGGATAAGTCTGAATTGTTTGTTCTGGTTTTTCCTACACTGTTTCTCAGCATTTTACCCCAAGAATTAGGCTTTGGCAGCCTATACTGTCATGCAGCTAGACAACACGCCCTTTACTGGCACCTTCTCTTCTTCTCCCCGTCTTTGCCACTCCACTATCCCTATTACCTACACCTCTCAAATAAACCACCTGTCCTGGAATCTTCATTTCAGGAAAATACAAACAAAAATGCCATAAATGACAGCCTGTGCTTAAAGGCTAATTGGGTACCTGAAATGTGTAGCTGGTGTAATAAACAGAGAAATGTGCCAATTAATGTCGTTTTCGGACATAGAGAACAAAGTCTCATGATAAAAGGCACATTACCTGTTACAACTTAGAAAACAGACAACTCTCACATCTGCTATTATATCAAGTTTTTATTAAGAAGTAAAGTGCTCAGTATTACACATTAATAACATTTTTGATTGTTGAGAAAGACTTGCATATGTAACATCTTTTTAATAATACCAGTACACCGGGAAAGATAATAGGGAAGAGATGAGGGGGGAATTCTCCATGACTAAAGAAGAAAAATATATGTAATTTATGGGTAGAAAGGAGGAATTCTGCGAAATTTTGCAAGTGAAATGAAAGATGGTATAATAAAAAGTATCATAAAAAGACTTTGTAGTGACCATAATTGATATATGGCACATGGTCGATACACATGGATACCACATAATAGTTGCACTTCAAATTGAAGTTTGTTTACATGTAACAACATGGTACATATACATAAATACGTACAGTCAATATCCCTGGAATGCAAACTTTAGTATGTAGTAATAAAGAACTTTGTGTAGCATATTCAAGAGAAAGTAAAGATAGAGATGAAGCCATGAGGAAAAAACTTAACAGAAACCCAGTATGTTTCACTTTCGAACTGGAAAGGCCTATTTGCTCATGTTCTCATTGGAGATTGGACTGACATTCTACCAGTTAAATGAACAACTTGTGAATTTAAAATATAGCATTAAACGACAGGATTCTCTTGGTTCTCCAGATGAGGGTTATTCAAGAGCACTGCATGCTCTTCTGCTTATTAGCTCTCAAAATGTCACCTTACTCAACATTTCTGTAAACCATTTTTTTTTTTTGAGAAATAGATTTCTCCCCATACATTTGGGTGAGACCGTCTCGTAAAGAAAACAGTGTTGCTAACTCAAATTTTGGCTGATACTGTCTAATGTATGAACTTTCAATACCAAAACCTCTTTCTTATTAGATTGAGCTCCATTTGGATTATACATTCTAGTTTTGAAACACAGGATCAAGAATACTTGAGTACTGTATTTTTTATTTTTGCATTTTCTGTGGAGATGGGGTTTCGCCACATTGCCCACGTTGGTCTTGAACTCCTGGGCTCAAGTGATTTACCTGCCTCGGCCTCCCAAAGGGCTGGGATTACAGGCGTGAGCAGTCATACCTGACCGAGTACTATATTCTTAAAATAGTTTAAAACCAAATGCTTTATGGATTTCAAAACTTTCTTAAGATTTTGCTTAAAATGAACATAATTGTTGAATTAAAACTTTCAGTGCATACTAAAAATTTAGTAACTTGTTCTTACTAGATTCATTATAACATTAAACTCAGTTGCAAATGAGTAGAGCCACATGGGAAAAAGAACATGTAGACTGGCCGGGCGCGGTGGCTCAAGCCTGTAATCCTAGCACTTTGGGGGGCCGATGGGCGGATCATGAGGTCAGGAGATCAAGACCATCCTGGCTAACACGGTAAAACCCCGTCTCTACTAAAAATACAAAAACTAGCCGGGCGAGGTGGCGGGCGCCTGTAGTCCCAGCTACTTGGGAGGCTGAGGCAGGAGAATGGCGTAAACCCGGGAGGCGGAGCTTGCAGTGAGCTGAGATCCGGCCACTGCACTCCAGTCCGGGGGACAGAGCGAGACTCCGCCTCAAAAAAAAAAAAAAAAAGAACATGTAGATCAATCTTCATGCTAAACTAACCATTAAAAGAAATTAAACTTAGTGACAATTTAGGGCTTCCTCCAATTCTCCTGTGTTATGGTTAGAGACGCCATTTTATCCTATAACTGACCTTTGGTGGTTTTACTCAGCTTATTCAAATTGGAGCCAAAATAATGTAAAAATTAAGTGATACAGGTAGTCCCACAGACATCAGATATGATAAACTTACAAAAAAGCACAGTATTTAACATTCATCTTAACCATTCACACAGATTCTATCCTAATGACTACATACCCATTCTATGATTTGGAGTTCTGTTCCATTTTATCTTTTAGAAAAGTTTACCCCAGGAAGGTAGTTGAAATAAAAGGCTCCTTTCTTAAAAGAAAACTATGTATTAAGCTCATGAACTATGCCAGAGTGGAAAGGAATGCCCCATTCTCCTTCACACACTTGGAAAAAAATAACAATACTGATTTTTGTGACTGGAAATGAAACTCAGAAGCCCTTTGACAGTTTTCTAGCTTTAAAAGGCTACTTCATTGTCAACTGAGAAGACTCAGGCATGGTGGCAACTGGGCGTACCACTCAATACACTTCACGAAGATTTTTTTTTCTGTACTCAGTATTTACACCTAGATTTCTTATATGAGAAAAAGAAAAAAAAATCTTTGAACCATGGGTAAAGTTTATATAAAATAAATTAAAGTGCAGAAGGTTAGCAATCGGTCACAAAGACTTGCATCCTATGGTGGTCAGGGCATATAAATAGTGTGCTTGTTACAGCAACTCAGGACAGCCCCTTCCTCACTTATTAGAAACACACATACTAACACACACATATCATACGTGGACATTAGAACTCCCATTTCCACCTGCACCTTCCATGCCTTCTGTAGACTGGGAGGAAGATGGGCGGGAGCTTCTGGGGTGAGGTTGACCATTTAGTCCCACTGGCGTGCCTAAACCATGACTGATCTGGGAAGCTGCATCATCGGATTCCCAGCGTTCCAACTCTTCACGCACTAGCCGTTCCATCTGTTCCCTATGGATTTCACTGTCACGACCCAGCCTTTCATCCTAGAAAGGGAAAAAGAAACCAGGGTGTTGTGGGCAGTAGAAGGAAATGCGTTAGGAAGTCCAGGGACCAAATAATGTGCAGTTTGGTAAGGCTGCAGATTTACAGCATATAATAGCAAATCTCAGAGTTGCTGGAGTAATTTTTCACTTAATTCTACCCTGCAGTGAAGGCAGGACCATTAGCATATGCAGTATTAAGAAGGTAACACCTCCAGATTATAATTTTACCTGTAGCTATGAAGATAAACATCTCAGCGTAAGGGTTAGACAGTAAGACTACCTTGATGTTTTATAGAGAGATATCTTATAGAAAGAGTGTTTCTGTTTCAGAGAGAAAAAAAATATCTGAAAATGAGAGTAAATGGAAACATCATTGTGAATTTCTATAAATGTCAATTTTTTTTTAACTCTTCTTCAATACTTCACATACAACTGTCACCAGCATATGTTTTCATTACTAACACCATGCTCAGCAGTGGTGTTTTCAGCTCATGACTACTGACCTCGGCCACCCCATCCAGCAGCCTTCCCAGCACCTCCCTCCTCTTCAGTTTGGCTCGCTCCATAATCTCCAGCTTCACGATCACGGCATCGATCTTGGACACTATGCTGCCAATGGAATGTTCCATCCGGTCCACTCGTCTAACCAGGCTGCAAGGAAAACACAGTACAGAGGGACAAAGCACTTGTCATTCATTGTCTTTTCAGCCCCATTGGCTTTTTGAATGGAAGTGCTAAGATTTTTTTCTTAAGCGACAATCATTTGAAACACTTTCTAAATTGTCTCAAGCTTTACAGATAAACTCTTGGATGCTGCTGGAGGAAGTGTTAACTCGAACAACTTTCCTGCAAGTCAGCGCATATCAGAAGTCTTAAGAATGTACGCCTAACCCTTTATTTAGACATTCCATTTTTAGAACATTTTCTAAAGGAAAATTTTACAAGTATATGTATAATTTTTGGCTATAAAAGAGTGCTGCTTCTTAATAGCGGATCACTGAAAAATGGCTACATCAAACAACCAATGGGGGGGTGGGGCATGGTGGCTCATGCCTGTAATCCTGGCACTGTGGGAGGCGGAAGTGGGCAGATTGCTTGAGGCCAGGAGTTTGAGCTAGCCTGGGTAGGATGGCAAAACTTCAACTCTAAAAATTCTAAAAAACAGGTGGGCATGGTGGCATGTGCCTGTACTTCCAGCTACGTGGGAGGCTGAGGTGGAAGGATCACCTGAGCCTTGGGAGGTTGAGGCTGCAGTGAGCCATGATCATTCCACCGCACTCCTGAACTCCAGTCTGGGTGACAGAGTGAGACCCAATCTCAAAAGCGAAAACAAAAACAGACAAACAAACAAACAAACACCCAAAAACTGATACAAAATTAAATAATCATTGTTCATCCATACAATAAAATTCTAAGGAGACGTCAGACATTATACTGTGGCAGACTATTTAATGAAATAGAATTAGGTTCACAATATGTTAAATAAAGCTTGAAAAACAGTATGAAAACAGCATGTTCACTTATAATTCTATTATTTTAAACTTAAAAAATGTATACAAATACTTTCAAAAATTGTAAGCCAAAGACAACCTCTGCAATGGTGGCAAGAGGGTTCTGTAGACTCTCTCTTTAGTGGAACAACTGTAACTGTTGAAAATTATTTTTTAAAACTCAAATATTTAAAATTTCTAGAAACTTTTAAGGGCATACAGCAAATGAAAAAGCATTCATTCAAGAAAATCTACTAAATGTTAGTATGAAGAGATTCTGTGGCATTGAAGCCATAATCTGAGCCTTCTCCCCTGTCCCCAGCTCATGTGATAGAAGCACAACTTCACATGGGTGCAGCTAAGAGCACAGGGCACCCTCCTCCCCCAGCTTCTAGTCCAGGGCTACAGTATCTCCCAGGGAGGGGCAGGCTGCCAGCATGTCTCATCCTAACATTTCCACTCTTTTTCTTTTTTTTTTTGAGACAGAGTCTTGCTCTGTCACCCAGGCTGGAGTGCAGTGGCGTGATCTTGGTTTACTGCAACTTCTGCCTCACAGGTTCAAGCGATTCTCCTGCCTCAGCCTCCTGAGTAGCTGCGACTACAGGTGTGCGCCACCATGCCCAGCTAATTTTTTGTATTTTTAGTAGAGATGGGGTTTCGCCATGTTGGTCAGGCTGGTCATGAACTCCTGGCCTCAAGTGATCCACCCACCTCAGCCTCCCAAAGTGCTGGGATTACAGGCTTGAGCC
>NW_012116577.1:3089729-3105087 GCF_000951035.1 Colobus angolensis palliatus | reverse complement strand
GCCACCATGCCCAGCTAATTTTTGTATTTTTTAAGTAGAGATGGGGTTTCACCAGGTTGGCCAGGTTGATCTCGAACTCCTGACTTCAGGCAATCCGCCTGCCTTGGTCTTCCAAAGTGCGCATGAGCCACTGTGCCCGGCTTTCTCACTCTTGTTTAAAAAAAAGTTTTTTAAAACTTTTTTTCTTTAAATAGAGACAAAGTCTCACTATGTTGCCCAGGTTGGTCTTGAACTCCTAACGTCAAGTGATACCCCTGCCTTGGCATCCCATAGTGCTAGGAAAGGCATGAGCCACCATGCCCAGCCTCAATGTTCCTACTCTTTTTTTTTTTTTGAGACAGGTTTGCCCAGGCTGGAGTGCAATGGTGCAATCTTGACTCACTACAACCTCTGCCTCTCAGGTTCAGGCAATTCTCCTATTTCAGTCTCCCAAGTAGCTAGGATTACAGGTATGCACAACCACACCCAGTTAATTTTTCTATTTCTTGTAGAGATGAGGGTCTCACCATGTTGCACAGGCTGGTCCTGAACTCCTGGCTCAAGCAATCCTCCCGCCTTGACCTCCCAAAGTGCTAGGATTACAGGCGTGAGCCACTGTACCCAGCCTGCTCCCATTCTGACATGTTTCAGAGGTTCTAATCCTGGTAAGAGTGGCTAAGAGGTATGGGGCTCTCTTCCACTCAGTTCCCACTTGTAAGGTAGAGTTTCCATGCCAGAAGAAGCAAGGTGAGAAAATCAGAGGCTGCTATCTGAGCCCAGTGACTTGTTCATAAAGCAGGATGTCACAGAGAGGTGGGCCACTGTCCCTGGCTCTGTAAAGCAGTGGCACAGTTTTGCTCACAGGGAGACACAGGTCATAGGAATACAGAGCTGTCTTCAAGTGAACTGACTTTATTTGGAATAAAGTGTGAGGAAATTAAAGACTAAGGATGCTCTTGAAAACAATGGAGATTGTGCAAATAAGCATTTAGGAGGAATCTGGTAGCCTCATGAGATCAACAAGTTACCTGCTAGTTCACCGGAGGGAACCAGGGAAAGAGACAGCTAAGAAGACAGTTAAAGACTGGCCTCAGGGTCCAGGCGTGGTGGTGCATGTCTGTAATCCCAGCCCTTTGTGAGGCTGAGGTGGGTGGATTGCTTGAACTCAGGAGTTTGAGACCAGCTGGGGCAACATGGTGAAACCCCAATTCTATAAAAAATACAAAAATTAACTGGGCATGGTGGTGTGTACCTGTACTCCTAGCTACTTGAGAAGCTGAGGTGAGAAGATTGCTTGAGCCTGAGAGGTTGAGGCTGCAGTGAGCTGAGATTGCACCACTACATTCTAGCCTGGGCAACAGAGTAAGACTCTATTTCAAAAACGAACAAACACGACTGGCCTCGAAAACTAGCCCTGCAAAGAGGCCTGAATTTAAGTGGATCAGACTGTGGAGCAAATTATATCCCAAGGCATTTTTGAAAACAATAGACCAATCAGTAAACAATGAAATGTAATAACTGGGTCTAATACCCACAGAGGCAGAAGGTATAACAGAGAGGTCAGAGAAAGTCAATGAGTACCCTGCTAAAACCACTGTCTTCCCAGAGTGACTACGTACATGGCCACAGCTGCACCCTCTAAGGAATAATGTCAGAGGCAGATGCTGTGGGGAAACAGACTGTATGAAAAAGTAAACAAGCAAAGAGCAATAAAAGCAAGTCCTGGGGAGAAATGGGAATCACTATACAGAGTTTCTACAATATATTATCTAACATGTCCAATCTTTAACAACAACAACAACAACAAAACACACACAACACACACACACACACACACACACACAGGAAAATGTTCCCATACACAAGAAAAAAAAAAAGACAACTGAAACTGTCTTTGAGAGGGCTCAGATGTAAGACTTAGCAGACAAAGACCTGAAGGTACCTATTATAAATATACTCAAAGCGATTGATACAAACAAATAATAAAAAACTCCATCATGGTTAAAGAAATAAAGCAGGCTGGGTCCAGCGGCTCATGCCTGTAATCCCAGCACTTTGGGAGGCTGAGCAGGGAGGATCACTTGAGCCTGGGAGTTTGAGACCAGCCTGGGCAACTTAGACCCCATCTCTACAAAAAATAAAAATTAGCTGGGTACAGTGGCTCATGCCTGTAGTCTCAGGTACTTGGGAGGCTGAGGTGGGAGGTTGTTTGGGCTCAGGAGTTCGAGGCTGCAGTGAGCTATGATCACGCCACTGCACTCCAGCCTGGGTGAGAGAGAGAGACCCCATCTCTTAAAAAAAAAAAGGAAGCTATGATAACATTGTCTCATCAAATACAGGATATCATCAAACACAGAATAAAAAGATAGAGATTGCTAAAAAGAACCAAATAGAAATTCTGGAGTTGAAAAGTATAATAAATAAAAAATTCAGGCTAAGTGCAGTGGCTCACACCTGTGATCCCAGCACTTTGGGAGGCCGAGGTGGGAAGATCACTTGAGGCCAGGAGTTTGAGACCAACCTGGACAACATAACAAGATGCCATCTCTACAAATTTTTTTTTAAAAAATTAGCCAGGCATGGCAGCATGTGCCTGTAGTCCTAGCTACTTGGGAGGTTGAGGCAGGAGGATCATTTGAGCCCAGGTGTTCAGGCTGTAGAGAGCCATGATCACACCACTGTACTCCAGCCTGGGTTATAGAGTGAGACCCTGTCTCTATAAATAAATAAATAAATAAATAAATAAATAACTTGAGGAGCTCAACAAAGATTTGAGCAAGCTGACAGAAGAACAAATCAGTGAACTTAAAGATAGATCAACACAGACTATGCAATCTGAAGAACAGAGAGGGAAAAAAATGACGACAAATCAACAGAGCATAAGAGAAATATGTGATACCCTTAAGCATAGGCATAATGGGGGTCCCAAAGGAGAAGAGAAAGTGAGAGAAGCAGAAAAAACACTTTCCAAGTAGGATGAACTCAGAGATTTATACCCAGATATGTCAGTAAAAATACTGAAAGACAAAACCAAAAAAATCTTGAAAGCAGTGTGAGAAAATTGAGTCATCATGTACAAGGGGACCACAGTAAAATTAGCAGCTGTCTTCTCATCAGAAACAATACAGGTCAGAGGAAATGAAGGAGAAAGAAAAACATTCTCAGATAACAAAAATGAAAGAATTCATTGCTAGCAAACTTGCTTTACAAAAAATACTAAAGGAAATTCTTTAAGCTGAAAGCAAGTGACTCCAGATAGTCATCAGAATCCACATGAAAAGACAAAGAATACTGGTAAAGATAATTGTGTAGGTATAAAATATAGCATATATGTATATTTCTCCTTTTGTTCCTTAACTGATTTAAAAAGCAATTGTGTAAAAATATGTACGTAGTTGGATCTAAAGGTCTATAATAGAAATGTAATATCTTCGACAATAATAGGAGGTAGGCAGTAGAAAAGCTGTACTGGAGAAAGAGAATGACAACAGACGATAACTTGAATCCAGAGGAGCAAAAGAAGAGAATTAGAAATGGTAAAAAAGTAAGTTAATACACAAATTTAAAAATATGTACTTTCTCTTCTCTGAGTTTCATTAAGAGATATAAAACTATATACTATATGTTACACAATGTGTTATAAAAATGTAATATTATTGTAACAATGTGATTTGCAACATATGTAGATGACTATATACATATAGATAGATGAATATATAGCACAAAAAGAGGGAAGAGAAAAAAGCTAAATAGAAATGATATTTCTATATCTCACTGGATTCAGTTAATATATATCTGAAGTAATTTTTCATAAGTTAATTGTATAAATCAAGTCTTAGAGCAACTCCTAAGAAAATGACTAAAAAAAAAGTGAAAAATCATTAAAAGGATTTAAATGTTATACTGGAAAATGTTCACTTAATGTACAAGAAAGCAGTAAAAGAGGAACAAAAAAGACATAAGCTAGAAAACAAAAAATAAAATAGCAGACAGAAATCAACTGAATCAATGATAACATTAAATGAATGGATTAAGCAATCTAATCAAAAAACAGAAATTGTCAAACTGGATAAAAAGATAAGATCCAATTATATGCTGTCTACAGGAGAGACATACTTTAGACTCAAAGATATAAATAAGTTTAAAGTAAAAGGATGGAAAAAGATTTATCATGCAAACAGCAACCAAAAGAAAGCTGGAGTGGCTATAGTAATATCAAACAAAAAATACCTTAAAACAAAGAATTTTACTAGAGATAAAGTGAGTAACATCTTGCAATGAAGAAAGGGTCAATTCTTTTTTTTCTTTAGCCTCATCAAGTTGAGAGAGAAAATAGTCAATATATTAGGAAGATATATTAGTTTTAAGTATGTATGCACCCAGCAACAGAGTTTCAAAATACACAAAGCAAAACCTTACATAATTGAAGGGATGAACTCCAACTAATAACACTTGGAGACTTTAATACCCCACTTTCAAACATGAATACAACATCTAGGCAGAAGATCAATCAGGAAATGGGAGACTTGAATAAAACTATAAACAAACTAGCCCTAACAAACATCTACAGAACACTCCATTCAACAACAGCAGAATATTCATTCATCTCAAATGCACAAGGAACATTCTCCAGAACAAACCATATGTTAGGCCATAAAAATATATAAAAACATTGATAAACACATGCAAATAGAGACACAAACACTGATATATTCATAAACATTTTTCATTGGTAGAAATATGGGAAACATTAATGTTTTCTTTTGCTCTTATTTGCTAATTCCTATAATAAACATATTATGTAAGAGACAAAAACACCAACTGACAAGTTTTTTTTTTTTTTTTTTTTTAGACAGAGTCTTGCACTGTCACCTGGGCTGGTATGCAGTGGTGCAATCTCAGCTCGCTGCAACCTCTGCCTCCCGGGTTCAAGTGATTTCTCCTGCCTCAGCCTCCTAAGTAGCTAGGATTACAGGTGCCCACCACCATGCCCAGCTAATTTTTTGTATTTTTAGTAGAGACGGGGTTTCACTACGTTGGCCAGGCTAGTCTCAAACTTCTGACATCATGATCTAACCGCCCTGGCCTCCTAAAGTGGTGGGATTACAGGCATGAGCCACTGCGCCAGCCAATACAAGTTATTTTTAAAAGCCGGATGATTAATAATGGAAAGGACTGAATTCAGAGAGGTGAGGGAAACTGCCTGGTCTCATGTGGATCTTGTCAATGTAAATTCTGCCAATTCATTTATACTTACACTTGAAACTCTTCGTAAGATACGCCACTAGAAATGCTTCCCCTCCTTCTGGAGCTATGTCCGCTGTCTTCATCGTCATCCTCCTCAGAGTCATCCAGGCTTCGAGGGAAACTTCGGCTGCTCATGGGACGTGGTAAAGAACTGTGATCCAAATCCAGGTCCTCCTGAAGAACAAGGAGTCATTGAGTGAGGAGCAGAACACTGAGACCCCACAGAAGCTTCTCCAAGGGCTTGGGCAAGCAACTGGAGGTGCGTGCCATTTGCCTGGGATTTCTTTGTATTTAACACCAGGCTGGGAATTCTGCATTTTTCAGTTTCATAGATTGGCAAATTTAACAAACAGCAAGGAGTAGCCAACTTTTTGTCTGAACAAGAAAGAACATTTAAAAACACAACAGGCAAAGAAAAAACTAAATGAAGAAATATGGGCCAGGCATAGCGGTCACACCTGTAATCCTAACACTTTGGGAGGCTGAGGCAGGAGGACTGCTTGAAGCCAGGAGTTCGAGACTGGCCCGGGCAGCAAAGTGAGACCCTGTGGGTCTCCACAAAAAAATTTAAAAAAAAATTAGCCAGGCATGGTGATGCATGCCTGCAGTCCCAGCTACGTGGGAGGTTGAGGTCGGAAGATCACTTGAGCCTAGGAGTTTGAGGCTGCAGTGGGCCATAAGCCATCTTAAAATAATAATAAAATAAGTAAAGAAATGAAGAAATATATTACAGGTTGAGTATCCCTTATTTGAAATACTTAGGACCAGAAGTGTTTTGGATTTGGGATTTTCAAAAATATTTTGGAATGTTTGCATTATACTTACTGGTTCATCATCCCTAATCTGAAAACCCAAAATCCAAACTGCTCCAATGAGAGCATTTCCTTTAAGCATAACCTTTGAGCATCATGTTGGTACTCAAGAAGTTTTAGATTCTGGAGCATTTCAGACTCACATATTTGGGTTAGGGATGCTCAACCTGTATCTTCTTCATTTCATAGAAGATAATACATTCAATAGCTCCAAAGTAGGAAGGATATAATGTCAGAATAAGAACTGTGTCTAAATATAGCCTTGTAAAAATTTTCCTCATTATCTTTATGCTTAAATTTCACTGTGACTGGAGAAGTCTGTCACCTACTAGCACTGTTCTATGGAGCGGCATTTAGAAACCACTGTCCTAGACTTCCCCTCACAGGAAAGTGGCTTTTGTAATAACATTCATCTGTATTCTCTGTACCTCAGTTACCACAGATTTTTGTTGTTGCTGTTTAACCATTTATTTTTGAAAGTTAATGGTAAAGCTTTGAATTATTTTTTTCTGAGTATAAAAGCCCACTTATGTTTACTTTTAACTATTTTGTAAAAAGTATTCAAATGGAAGGCAGTTGCTAATTTTATTTTATTATAAATGTTAATAATTTAGGAAAGGCAAAGTGGCTCTCGCCTGTAATCCCACCACTTTGGGAGGACAAGGTGGGCGGACTGCTTGTGGTCAGGAGTTTGAGACCATCCTGGCCAACATGGTGAAACCCCGTGTCTACTACAAATACAAAAATTAGCCAGGCATGATGGCATGCGCCTGAAGTCCTAGCTACTTGGGAGGCTGAGGCAAGAGAATCGCTTGAATCTGGGAGGCGGAGGTTGCAGTGAGTCGAGATTGTGCCACTGCACTCCAGCCCGGGAGCAAGACTCCATCTCAAAAAGAAAAAAAAAAAGTTAACAATTTAAATAGCCACTAAATAACCAGAATAATTTCATATCTCTTGGTAAGTCCTTTTTTGTTTTCTTCACTCTCATGGAAATTGCGGACTCTGCAGCTAATCAGGCTTCTCTTTTCAAGCTGATAACCAGCAAGCTTAGGGCCCAATTTGTAGCCCAATCTTAATAAGCATATGTGTTTTTATGAATGCATTTTAAGCTTCATCAATAATCTATTATTTTTACTTTTGTTTTGCTTGCTTTTCATTTTGACCTTTTTATATCATGCTAACCATCCATTTTTATACATAATTGTGTTATATATTCTTTCTGGAATAAACAGGGTACTAACAAATAAACTGACTGAGACAGAAAGAGAGGGTGGCGGGGATGGGCAAGAGACTCAATAACCTATTACTTCTATAGTGTTTGATACATCTGTGGTGTTGTAGGTAGCAAATCAAATCCTGTTCTCCTAAACCAGACCCACCCTCTCTTTCTCCAAGTCGTCTCTCATCTGCTGATGTTCATGTTCGGTCAGTTCTTGGTCTCCATCTTGGTCGTACTTTGTGAATATTGCCTCAATCTCCGCATCAGTATGGCCCTTCCTGAAATTAGAGAGAGGATACAGATAAAATCATTCTTGTACCCAGTTCACCCTAAACACAGAGACATCAAAATGCAGGAGGAAAGGAGAAATCGCCACATGGGGCAAGTTTTCCTCTTATAACGTGTTCTAGAAAGATACCTGCCTCTGGAAAAAAAAAAAAAAAGTATCTCTATGAGCACTTGGACTAGAAATACCCTTATCACCAGGAATTTATCTTTAGAAGCAGGAATTTTTCAGAACCTCAGGAAGCATGATTCTTACCCTTTGAGATCTTGTCGAAGTTCGTCAAAGTTTAACTTGCCTCCCCCTTGCCGCAGACTCTCTGAAATGTCATCCACAGTGTTTTTTTTCAGTTTTAGTTTGACCAAAGCTTTATGGTAGCCCTATCAGAGAGAGAAAAAAATAAAACACTTAGTTTAGTGTATTCTCCTTTTGCATTTGTTTTACTTTCCATTCACAGTAGTAACTACTATAAACCTGGTGTACACTGGCCATTCAATGAGCATGTGCTGGATGAAAGAATAGTTTTGAATGTATCCAATTTTCCGTAAAACACTTGTGGAAGAGTTACATGGAAAAAGTCAGGGTCTTTCAGTAAGTCATGAAGAACTCATATGTGTATTCAAGTTTATGTGATAGAAACAAAAATTACTATATATGCTATAGCTGTCTGCCTCAGAGCATAAAGGACTGTGCAACCGTTCTTACGAATACCAAGAAACTCGAATCATGAATTGTGTCTTTATTTTTTATATTATCTATCTTCTAGACAGTAATTTCCTTAAGTGTGTATAAACAAACAAACAAAAAACCCAGTGAAATGTAGATGAGTATTTTCCCTTTTTTGAGACAGGGTCTCACTCTGTCACCCAGGCAGGAGTGCAGTGGCGTGACTCTGGCTCACGGCAGCCTCGACCTCCTGAGCTCAAGTGATCCTCCCAACTCAACCCCCAACAAGTAGCTGGGACTACAAGCGTGAGTCACCACGCCTGGGTATTTTTTTTTTTTTTGTAGAGATAGGGTCTCACCATGTTGCCCAGGCTGGTGTTGAACTCCTGAGCTCAAGCGATCTGCCCGCCTCGGCCTCCCAAAGTGCTAGGCGTGAGCCACTGCCCCTGGCCAAGGATTTTTCACTAGCAAACTTCAGACCTGACCTTGCTTAGCACATGGTGCAGCACTGTAGGTGACCATGCAGGCTGAAATTGTGCAAAATGATCTGAATAATCAGTGGGAAGAATTACAATTGTTCTGTCATCTATAAAACTTTTAATCAAAACATTAAACACTCCCTTAGTGTCAGTTATAAATGTATAGGGAGTTTAAAAAAGATGAAAACTAATATTGCTTTAATACACGAAAATGTAAAACATTAGAAACATTAAAAACTAAAGTGTTTTATTTCTTTGTAAAAAATGTATCCAGAGTAGTTTAAATAGCACTTGCCTTGTTTTCATTGGATAATATTACATTGTACACTTTACAATGTGTGAACTTCTTTTCTGTGCATTAGTGAATTGTCATATTCCTTCTTAAATGTGGACTAGCTTCCAACATATTTTTATTTTCGTTTTTTTGAGATACAGTCTTACTCTGTCACCCTGGCTGGATTGCAGTGGTGCAATCTCGGCTTACTGCAACCTCCGCCTCCCTGGTCGTCAAGTGATTCTCATGCCTCAGCCACTCGAGTAGCTGAGATTACAGGTGTGCACCATCACTTCTGGCTAATTTTTGTATTTTTAATAGAGACGGAGTTTCACCATGTTGATCAGGCTTGTCTCGACTTCCTGGCCTCAAGTGATCCACCCACCTTGGCCTCTCAAAAGTGCTGGGATTATAGGCGTGAGCCACCATGTCCAGCCCCAACATTTTTTCTTTTGGACTTTCATTATTGTGAATTATCTCTAGTAAGAGTTCCCTTAATGCGAAGTTTTTTTGCAGGCATTCTTTCCTCAAGACATCTTCATCCGTTTTGTCACACCTATTTTCCTCATTCAAGTTGATAGACCTGCCCTAAGTTCTTCTGGTTCCATATCCGGATATCTTGAATGATCGCAGTGTCAACACTCTTGTTTCTGCTTCACTCAGCTATTTCTTCTATAAATCCATTACTCTGTTTTGAATTTCACTTCCAGTGTTACCATTTTTCATTTCTTTGCTAGCCCATTCTCTTTTTCTTTTCTTTTCTTTTTTTGTTTTGAGACGGAGTTTTGCTCTTGTTGCCAGTGAGCCTGCTCAGCCTGCACATCTGTTACTCAGGTAACTGATCTATACACTGAAGAGCGAGCAGTGGAGTTTGTACTTTGTGCTGTTACTCACAGTTAATATACTGTGATAACTGAAATGTGAACTGTGTTGTTGAAGGTGGTGTCACACAACAAAACTGGGGTAACCGAAGTTTGTGCGTATCAGAATTGTGCCAAATGAGGAGTGCTTGCATACACACTGGAGATTTGCTAACCTGTAAGCAACTGTTACGCAGAATCAAGATAATGTGACTTTTAGGTCCCATCCCAAGGACTTTGTTTTAAGAGGCTTAAGTTTTCTATCGCAACATAAATCACAGATAACATAATCCTAAGGCTTGGCAATGAAAAAAACATTAGTTCAGGAGTCACTACGGCTTAGCAAAATGATGTTGGGAAACAAACTGTGTATTTTAAATGTGGTTATTTGTTGCTGTATACGTTTTATACTTTAAACCAAATAAAGAAGTTACACTGAGAAGAACAAAGAGGCCCAACTTTCCTGTCCTGCCCTTCTATTTAACAATGAAACCCTTCCTGAGAAGGCGCATAAGTAAAAGTTCTCAGGCCCCAGGCTAGGACCTGAATTCATGAATCTTTTCCTTTGCTTATTTTAAAACTGCCGTGGAAGGTCAAGGGTAAAGGGTGAACTACTAAGTATTTTCCTCTAAAACTTTTTATTTTTTTTTAATGGTAATTGAGATAGAAGAGGTAGGAATTCCTTTAGGTAATCTTCCCTTCTAGTTTATTCTCAACTCAGGATCCTGAAGTGAGAACCAGCTAGAGTAGATGTCAAAATAATAAAGGTAATGAACCTTCAGCTCAGCTCTTAAAGTGTCAAAAGATTATTGAAAATTTAATTCCAGGACACAAAAGGATTCCCAGAATTAAAATTCAAGATAGCAGTATATCCATCAAGACTCTAAGATAGGGAACATTTAAATTATTCCTGAAATATAGCGATATATTCTTTATTTCAACAATTTCAGTGGATCAATGTTGATTTGAAAATCTGGCTGAGACAATGCTCATTTTATGTCAGAAACAGAAGAATTCTGAGAATTAAGGCTTTTCCTACCTTTCTGATAAGATCTGAGAGTTCCATTTCAGCTTTCTGCTGTGCCAAGTCAGATTTCACTTCAGAGTAAGTATCATTGATGATCGCCAAAAACATATTCTGTTTGTAAACGAAAGGAGGGCAAAAATTAAAGGAAGAAACATAATTTGGAAATATCAATAAAAAAACTGACACATGCCTTTTTGTTTATCCTTTTTTTTTCCCTGAGTGCTTTATGAAGACATAAATTAATATTTATTTACTAAAAACACTTTTTTTTGAAACAGAGTATCACTGTATTGCCTAGGCTGGAGTGCAGGGATGTGATCTCAGCTCACTGCAACCTCTGCCTCCTGGGTTCAAGCAATTCTTGAGTCTCAGCCTCCTGAGTAGCTGGGATTACAGGCATGTGCCACTACGCCTGGCTAACTGTTGCATTTTTAGTAGAGACGGAGCTTCACCATGTTGGCCAGGCTGGTCTCGAACTCCTGGCCTCCAGTGATCTGCCCGCTTCGGCTTCCCAAAGTACTGGGATTGCAGGCGTGAGCCACTGTGCATGGCCTGATGTCATAAATTAATAGTTTTGCTGCCACATGTTTTGGGAAGATTATTTTCTCCCTTAAGTCATGCCACAGGAAAAATTTTGTGATATACTTTGTGAAAAGATACAAGAATAAAATACAACAAAATATTAGTATATTTACCTATGAATGGTGAGATTATTTTATTTAATATTATTTTTGCTTACCTATGTTCTCTATATTTAGAAACTTTTACATACACTACTGGAGGGTATAGAATTCTAAAAAGCTCTTCAAATTTCAACGGTTAACACAAATAAGTAGAATTGTAGGTTTATTCCAAGCTTTTTATATAATCATATATGAAATTTACAGGACACATTTTTAAAGAGTTTAAAAGGCTGTTGCAAATAGGAATACAGCAGGCCTAGTAGGAAGATAGTAAAGAAAAAGTTTCTGGAAGAGAGATAGACTTTGGAGTCAAGCAAACTTGGGTTTTAGTCCTAGCACTGCTAAGATTGTTGCTTCACTTTTCTAAGTCTAATTTTAAAGAATTATTTGTTTTACATTAATAAAATGGGAAAAATAATAGTACCTCCCTTACATATTTGTTGGGCTAGTTAGTGAGACAATCTATGTAAAATGCTCAGGACAGGTCCTGATGCAGGTAAGTGCTACCTAATTGACAGCTACTATTACCATTTGGTAATGGTGAGTTCATTTTTCTGATCTTTCTCTTCTCCAGTAGTAATGGTCTGCATTTCCAACAACAGACTTTCTCAAAGCACTGTATCCAGGAGATCAGGTCCCCCCCTTTTCTTACATGCTCTTCCTTTGTTTTTCCTTTTTAACACATAACCGTGGTTTGCAAGTATTTCTATTTGATAATGTCTGTTTTCCCCCAAGTCTGAGGAATCTTCTTAAGGCCGAATCAGGCTGTTTTCCTTACCCTGGTACTGGCAGTATCTAACATACTACCTCATAGTACACCATCCACAAAAAACACTACAGGGTGTATTATACTGTATATATTATATGGAGATTATATATACATATGTATATATAATATATAATCTATATATAATATATATTATCTATATATTATATATGTGCGTATATATATCTGTATATATATACACACGGATATAGTGGCTCAGTAAATACTTATTAAATGGTTGAGAAATGAACAAATGAGAATGCTCTTCTTTTAGTTGGCTATTAACTTCTATATTAAGGAAGAATATTGTTTACAATTCTGTAGCAGAAATGAGATATAATATAGAATACATATAAGTTTTTGACTAAATGCTCAATTCCAAGTGCAGATAACTGCAGTCCAAGTAACATCTTCTACCTTCTCTCTTCCAGCTCAGGGATCTAATGCTCTAGTTTTGCTTCCAAGTGGTTGTTAACTAATGCATGCCAATATCTTAATTGAAATGGATCAAAGGCTGGGACCTCTAAAGAGATTTCAAAAAATAGAAAGTGCTTGAGAAAGGCTCTTGAAGGTGTGGGAAGAGGAAGCTCAACCTCCTCTCCATCCTGTCTCCCAAGGTTCGCTTAATTATCAGATGGACATCTGCACCAGGATGTCTTTCCTGTTGATGTGAGGAAGAGTGGGGTTATTCTGGTTCAGTTGAGCCACTTCATAACACTGTGCCTTCTTGTTAAACAGGGGCAATCAATTAACACCAGGCAATCAGCTCAGAAAGGTGGCCAACCCCATGCTCAGCCTGTCATTTCCTTAAAAGACAGGTGTGTATTGAAAGTAGACTTCTATCTATGTAGCTATTTATGTGTCTATGTATGTATGTATGTATCTATCCATCCATCCATCCATCCATCCATCCATCCATCCATCCATCCATCCATCTATATCTCTGGGAGGTGCTAGGAGAGCAATTCTTTTTTGTGCAGTCGTCCAAAAAACAATTTTAGTATAAAGATAGAAACTAAGAGCTTCTTGTCATGTTCTGGTGACTAATCTGGTAAGGTGACTGAATACTCTAGATCTGGTAAGACGGCTGCCTACTAAAGGACCACATTCAAACAACTCCACATTTGAGCATTTCCAGTTGCCACGATTCTATCCGTCCTTTGTTTGGCAGATTGATAAATGGAGAAAACTAGGTGGCCTGAGATCAACTGAAGGGTCTGGTGCAGGACTCTCAATTTCTGGTTTTTGCTTTCTTAGTAGAGATTCAGGTACTCTAGAATACAAAGTACTATCAACGGTAGAGTAACAAAGGCTTATTCTTCTCTCTATTGTTTTCTTTAATATATGATAGGAAGAAGAAGCTTAAGAGGTGTAAGTTTAAACACGAGCCATAATCCATGCATACAGCAAGATACATATGGACTTGAATAATATTCCTGACCTTTTCAGTCCTGTTAAAGTACAGCTAGGGAACATGCCTTTGTTTTACACCAGAGGCTGTGTCTCCCCAGAAAAAAAATAGTTAAAAAAATAGGAAATTAATACAGTACATCCAATACCCAATCAATAAATACCATACACTTAACCAGTAATACCTGGACTGACGTTAGAGTTATTACACTGAATTGCTGAAAATGTGATCACTCAACCTTCCTCAAGGGATCTTTACACAATTTATTGAAATGAAAAAATGTTATTTTCTTAAGAAAATTGTTCTTAAGATGATTGTTAGTATTTAGATGAAAAATAACCACCTAAATTAAGCTGGCTTAACACCTTCTCAGTAGACAAGTGAATATATAAATGTTAAGAAAAAGAACAAAACACCTTAAAAAAATCTTAATTAACTTAGGGCAAAAACATTAAAAATGTTCATTTGCACCAAATCAAGAGAATAAAATTATTTTTGAAAATAACTTTAATGCAATTTCCATTCATTGTTACATTTAGTTTTAAACTTAATTATTTGAATATTCTCCGTAGGCAGTCTCTAGATGAATGGGATATAAATAATTTAAAATGCAATATGCTAATTTTGACATGTGATGATTCACTCAACTATTACTCTTGACATCCTAGACCTAGCTTGCTTTTCAGTTCTTATTTCTTAAAAAGAACAGAAGAAAGAGAAAAGTCATGCTAGCAAGTGACTACAAAAGTGCTGACACATGTGTTTAAAAAGCATGTAAGCATATTCTACTTTTTAGGCAAAGCACTATTTTAGGTATCTTTATAAATTTGTATTTGATCTAATTTCTTTTTTGCGTTGAATAGATACATATATAGAGAGAAATGAGAGGAAAAGATCTAATTTTTTTTGCATTGAATAGACACATATATACGGATCAATGAAAGACCATGGAAAAGGTATTTGATATGAGTCTTAAAACTGTGAATAAAAGGAAAACAAGTTTTCCAACATCCACACATTTTTCTACTTCCTGAGTCTTTATTTAAAAACGATAGGACATAGAGTGTGAGAGAAAAGAGAAGACAAGGATTTATGAGTAAGAAGTTTAAATTGAACCTCACTATAAATAAAAATGTACATACCAAAAGAATGAAGAACATAAAGAACACAAATGTAGTGAAATAAATTGGTCCCAAAACTCGATTAGCTTCCTCAATCTCTGCAAAGTTGATATCGCCCAAAATGATACGGAATTGAGTGAAGCTATAAAAATAAAACAAAACACCACAATACAAAAACAAAGAATGTCCAGAAGTAGATGCAACATATCTTAAAGATGATTTCATATTTTTGGACCTTTTTAGCAGTATAGGTAGCTGCCAAATAACAGAAAATTGTCAATCCCATTTAAAAAGTCTTGCTACTTATATCAGCAATTAAAGCCTTCTGCAATAATAATAAAATGCTTTCATGCTACAGAGGTTATTTCCATTTGGTTAAAAAGAAAATACAGGCCGGGCACGGTGGATCACGTCCGTAATCCCAGCACTTTGGGAGGCCGAGGCGGGCGGATCACGAGGTCAGGAGATCGAGACCATCCTGGCTAGCTAACATGGTGAAACCCCGTGTCTACTACAAATACAAAAATTAGC
>NW_012116577.1:3045809-3089664 GCF_000951035.1 Colobus angolensis palliatus | reverse complement strand
TTTGGGAGGCCGAGGCGGGCGGATCACGAGGTCAGGAATTCCAGACCAGCCTGGCCAACATGGTGAAACCCCGTCTGTACTAAAAATACAAAAATTAGCTGGACGTGGTGGCGGGCGCCCCTAATTTCAGCTATTCGGGAGGTTGAGGCAGGAGAATCGCTTGAACCCGTGAGGCAGAGGTTGCAGTGAGCCGAGATTGCACCACTGCACTCCAGCCTGGGCGATAGAACGAGACTCCATCTCAAAAAACAAAACAAAAAAAAAGAAAAAAGAAAATACAATTATTATTCAATAACTTATAAAGCAATTGGCTATAACAATTCAACACATAATCTAGGTAAAACATGTTAACTCTAAACCTTGACGACAGTCACCCTGGGTCTAAAGTTAAAAATTTCTTTAAAAAAAAAAAAAGGGGCCTGGTGTGGTGGCTCATGCCTGTAATCCCAGCACTTTTGGAAGCTGAGGTGAGAGGATAGTGTGAGTCCCAGAGTTCAGTACCACCCTGGGCAACACAGTGAGATCCATTCTCATAAAAAAATGTAAAAACTTGGCCAGGCATGGTGGCATACACCTGTAGTCCCAGCCACTCAGCAGGCTGAGGCAGCAGGATTGCTTGAGCCTAGGAGTTCAAGGCTGCAGTGAGCTATGATCACACCACTGCACTTCAGCCTGGGCAGCAGAGCAAGACCCTGCCTCAAAAACAAAACAAAACAACAACCCCCGCCCAAAACCCAAAATGGTTTGTGCTCAAAGATCCAATATTCTGACATGTAATTAAAATGGGGTCAAAGTGGCTAAGTGTTGTCAGTGCTGGGTCTTAGTAAAATCGCTTTTATCAACAGCAATATTAACTAGAGGTATCTATGCACAAACCTCTATCACTTCCATTCCTTTTTAAACTAACTCCTTTCTAAATGGCATAGAAATCTGACACTGGCTGCTTTTTGTTATTTCACATTTGGGATCTTTGGAAAAAAACCTGAAAATTCTTGGACTGGTCTGAGTTTACCCTAGAATATTAGAAATATCTTGCTTTTTTCCTTAGAAAATAACTTGAAGTTCTAAATATATGGCAACAATATTCAGCAGGAGTAAGAATATAGGCAAAGAGCCTTCTAGAAGCTACCATCTGCATTTGGTGCAAAGAAAACCTCAGTCTTCAGAATAGTGTTGGTTTCCTATGGCTGTTAACTGTATCTTACTACTTTGGGCTGCTATCCTAAGCATTTCAGGATGCATTGTCTTCTTTGCATTGGTAGATCAATGTTTTGGGAAAAGGTAATTAATTTTTATTTAAAATAACTAGTTTTAAATACTTGGTGGTCATATAGCAACCTCATATGAAGATTTATTCTTGAGAAGCAGTGACAACTCTGATTAATTTTTCTTCTTAATTTCATATATACTTACATACACTCTTGGAAAGTACTGAAGTCATCGACCTGAGTGCCAAAGACAAGGTATGCCAACTGAGCATATGCTAGGAAAATAATGAAGAACATAATAGCAAAGCCAAACAGGTCTTTGGCACATCGAGACATGGTTGTCGAGAGCTGGCTCATGGTCCTGTTAAAATTGATGAATTTGAAGAGCTGTAAAAGAGAGAGAAGACTGATCAATAGATGAATGGATAAACAAAGTGGTGTGACTGTATATAATAAAACATTTTCATTCTGAAAAGAAATTAAATTCTGACACGTTACAACATGGATGAACCTTGAAAACATGCAAAGTGAAATAAGCCTGACACAAAAGGACAAATACTATATGATTCCACTACATGAGGTACTTAGAATAGTCAAATTCATAGTGACAGGAAGTAGAATGCAGGTTACCAGGGACTTGGGGGAATTGGGGGTCAGTGTTTAATAGATACAAAATTTCAGTTTAGAATAATGAAGAAGTTCTGAAAATGCATAATGGCGATGGTTGCACAACACTGTGAATGTTACTTAATGCCACTGAATTGTACACTTAAACATGGTTAAAATGGTAGGTTTTATGCTATGTGTATCACTACAATTAAAAAAAAAAAAAGGCTGAGTGCAGTGGCTCACATCTATAATCCCGGCACTTTGGGAAAATAAGGCAGGAGGATCGCTTGAGCCCAGGACTTTCAGATCAGCCTGGGCAATACGGCAAGATTCTGTTTCACTAAACAATAAAAATAAATTAGTCAGGTGTAGTGACACACACCTGTGGTTTCAGCTACTCAGGAGGCTGAGGTGGGAGGGTTGCTTGAACCTGGGAAGTCGAGGCTGCCATGAACTGTGACTAGTGATGCTTATTCCCCCAGAAAGGATTAAAGTAAAAGAGAGGGAAAAAAACTCCACGCAAATAAAAATTAACTATAAAACCCCCCAGGAAATTCTTGTTGCATAATATTGTCATTTGTTGTGCATCAGTTATGTGTGGAGGGCTTTATGTACATTGCCTCAAATCTCTGCAGTGTCTGAAATATTGGCAATCTATCCCCAGGAGTCAGCTGGAGCCTGCAGCCAGCTGCTCTGCCTGAACTGCAAAGCCTGCTCTGCCTGACTGCAAAGCCATATTGAGCATGTTGGTAGTGAACCATGCTCTGCCTGACTACAAAGCCATATTGAGCATGTTGGTAGATAAAGCACTGAGGATGGCTGCCCAGATTGTGTAGCTTTAGGTAGAAGCCTCAGTGGAAGAACACATGATGAGATATTAGAAGTGGAGTCATGATCCCTGCCTTAAAGACCTTAATGACAAAGTATGGAGGGGCAAGACATTTCCAAGAGAAGCACTAAATAAAACACAACAGCTTGAGACACATGTTGCAGGTAAATCTCTAGAAGTTTACTTAAAGGTCTGTTATACATTGTTTCTGGCCACAGTGAAATATTTTTTGAGTATTGCTGTAATCACATTACTTAATATAATCCCAATTCATTTGAGATCTTTTTTTTTTTTTTTTTTTTTGAGACGAAGTGTTGCTCTGTTGCCCAGGCTGGAGCGCAGTGGCACAATTCAGCTCACCACAACCTCCGCTTCCTGGGTTCAAGTGATTCTCCTGCCTCAGACTCCCAAGTAGCTGGGATCACAGGCACATTCCACTACACTCAGCTAATTTTTTTTTTTTTTTTTTGTATTTTTAGTAGGGACAGGGTTTTACCATGTTGGCCAGGCTGGTCTCCAACCTGACCTCAGGTGATCCACCCGCCTCAGCCTCCCAAAGTGCATGAGTCACTGTGCCCAGCTGAGATCTTTATTACTATCTTTATTATTATTATTAAACTAATAATAATAATCAAGGAAACTTCAGTAATTCTCAGGCAGCACCTGCCATCCTGTCACCAGCACAGGCTCTGACTGCGCTATCCAAACATGTGTGGCTATTTAAATTCAAATTTAAATTAATTAGGATTAAATACAATTAAAAATTCAGTCCCTTGGTCCCACTAGCCATATGTTGTTAAATGTTCCATGCCTATACGTGGCTAGTGGCTACTGTCTAGGACAATGGAAATATAGAACATTTCCATCACCACAGAACATTCTTATTACTATCATTATTTTTGCTATTTGATTATTATTATTATTATTACTATGTTGTAATCAAGGTTTTGTGCTTTAGTGATGGTTTCTCTTGAACAAGCATGTCAATAAATAAATAGCATGAGAAATACAGGATAAAGTCTATGCATTCTTTTGTTTTTTTTTGAGACAAGGTCTCACTCTGTTGTCCAGGCTGGAATGTAGTGGTGCGATCTTGGCTCATTGCAACCTCCGCCTTCTGGATTCAAGCAATCCTCCCGCCTAAGCCTCCCAAGTAGCTAGGACTACAGGCAAGTGCCACCACCCCCAGCTAATTTTTGTATTTTTAACAGAGATGAGGTTTTGCCATGTTGCCCAGGCTGGTCTTGAACTCCTGGGCTCAGAGGACTCGCCTACCTTGGCCTCCCAAAATGCTGGCATTACAGGCATGAGCCACCGTGCCTGGTCTGGGTCTATGCCTTTTGATAAACCTCAGGCCTTCTAGGTATGAATACCAACTCAGGAAAGTATATAATGGGTAAGTACCTTCTAGAACAGTGCTGTTCAAGAGAATGTTCTGTGATGATGGGGATGTTCTACATTTCCACTGTCCTAGAGAGTAGCCACATATAGCCACTGAACACTTAACGTGTGGCCAGTAGGACCAAGGAACTGCATTTTTAATTGTATTTAAGCTTAATTAATTTAAATTTGAATTTAAATAGGCACACGTGGCTAGTAGTTACTGTCTGGACAGCACAATCAGAGCCTGTGCTGGTGACGGGACGGCAGCTGCTGCCTGAGAATTATTGAAATTTCCTCCATCTCCAGAATTGAGGCTCATTGTATATGAAATGTCATAACCTTTCACACACATGGAAATGCACATTATGTCTTGAGATAATAAAGAAATGAGTGAGGAAGGAACTATTTGGAAGCGGTGTCTGTTCCAACCTTAATTCTAGGTAAAGCTTCCCTTACAGCCTCTACCTGGAAAAGAGGTGATTCCTTCCAGCAAGCACTTCCAAGTGCAGCAACTCTCCCCTTCCCTCCACCTGATCCTTCCCTCTCTCTGAGTTCCTTTTCCTTCACCTGTTCATCTTGTATCAGGTAAAACTCAGACCTGCCTCTGTCAGAGCAGCCCAGGGCCCCAGGCCCAGCTAACACACTGAAAGGCCTCTTACTGCATTTGTTAAACAAAACCTATAGGGACTGATCTTGCACTAATTCAGATAGCAGGAGAAGTGTACCATTGACAGTGAGGGGAATGATCACATGAGTTTCAATAGTTTACTTCATATGTAAAATATGAGGCCTGGCATGGTGGCTCATGCCTATAATCCCAGCACTTTGGGAGGCAGAAGTGGAAGGATTACTTGAACCCAGGAATTCAAGACCACCCTGGGCAACATAGTGAGATCTTTTTTTTTTTCTTTTCTTTTTCGAGACGGAGTCTCGCTCTGTCGCCCAGGCTGGAGTGCAGTGGCCAGATCTCAGCTCACTGCAAGCCCTGCCTCCCGGGTTTACGCCATTCTCCTGCCTCAGCCTCCCGAGTAGCTGGGATTACAGGCGCCCACCACCTTGCCCGGCTCATTTTTTGTATTTTTTTTTTTTTTTAGTAGAGACGGGGTTTCCCTGTGTTAGCCAGGATGGTCTCAATCTCCTGACCTCGTGATCCGCCCGTCTCGGCCTCCCAAAGTGCTAGGATTACAGGCTTGAGCCACCGCGCCCGGCCAGTGAGATCTTATCTCTACAGAAAAATTTAAAAATTAGCTGGATATAGTGGCACATGCCTGTAGTCCCAGTGACTTTGAAGGATGAGGTAGGACGATCGCTCGAACCTGGGAAGTTGAGGATGCAATGAGCTGTCATCATACCACTGCACTCCAGCCTGGGTGGCAGAGTGAGACCCTGTCTCAAAACCAAGTAAATATGGAGCAGCCCTGGCCAGTCACTTGAATTTCGAATTCAAGTATTCCATGATTTTGTGGAACTCAATTATTTTTGAAAGAAAATATTACTTAAAATGTAGAACATGAAATTTATAAATTACCTTAATCCAGACAAAAAATACTGTGACAGCAGCTATATTGTTGAACTGTATTTGCCAATATGCCAGATGCTCAAAGTTGGGGAAAGTATTTTGATCTTCCAGAAACTGTAAGAGCACCTCCACATTTGATGTTCTGTGTATGTTAATTCCTATAGCTACCACTGATAGCTGGAAAGCAAAAGATTTAAATTTTATTACAGTGTTTTATAAATATAAAACATACCTTAATATGACTAGTATACTTTTCTTCACCAATGTATTAATTGTAGGGTTCACCATTATACTTACCCAATGTCATTCTTAAAAGTCACTCACTCAAATGGAAAGTGTTAAGCCCTGCCATAAAATAAGTAAAACAATATATTGCTTGCATTTCCTTTGTTCGGAATAGAAACCCAATGAAGGCATGCATGCATGCATTGTGCACATATGCATTACACACACGTACATGCATACACAGAAGACATCACACTATAACAGACTCAAACTCCAAGAGGAATGCTTTGTTTTTTCCGCCACCTTCATTTTAATCACTTTCCACCCTCTTGCTTTCTTGTCTTAAACCTGCTTTCTGTTTTTATTTGTGATTTTTAAATTTAAAATTTTCCAGTTTCTCTTCATTCTCCAACTGCCAGCCATTCTTCGCTCTGCTCAACAAAAATATAGTATGTATAATATGTCTATGTATACAGCACTGTGCAAGGGGCTAAGAGGAATAAACAGAAGTAAACTGCATAAATCCTGCCCTTAGGACACTTATATTCTGGTTTAAGAGCAGATAAACACATGAAGTTAAATAATACAAAAAACTACTGAAGAGTTGGCATCACGCAACATAAAGTGAGGAGGGGCACAAGATATCCTAAAAAGGAGTGCCCATGAGAACAAAGAATGAGCTTGGGCTTGAAAGACAATGGGAATGATGAACACAGAGGGCTTAAGAAGGCCTGCAGTGGGAATAAATGAGCCAAGGGCTTCTCTCTTGCTCATTTATGTCCCTTAACTCATGACCCTACAACTTTCCACATATGCTTTGGTTCTAGGCTTTACAACCAGATCCAAGGGGACACTGCCCCCTCCTTGGCATCCATCAACACTAAATGTAGACAGTGCTAGGGGTTAGTCATAACCACCTGGCCCCACTGGGGGGTCTGAATCTGCAGCAGGTGGGCTGTGGCAGGTACTGCAATCTTTGCTGTCCATTCTCTCCTCTTAGGAGTGATGGCCAGAGACCACTTAATTAGCCCTCCCTTCCTGAGATGGCCATCCAGATCATGGTCCCCCATGTGATTCTCATAGCAAAGACCAGCCTGGTTGCTGATCACAGCTAAAAAGCCAACCTCCCCATCTTCCTTTTCTTATCTGTGAAGGATTTCCAGAGCCAATTTTGTATTTTTGTGTTGGTGGTGGGAATGATGAACATAGTGGGCTCAAGAAGGCCTGCAGGGGGAATATGTGAACCAAGGGCTTTTCCTGAGATGAGGAGCTCATCTCAACTAACCCATGTAGAAAAACATTTGGATTGGTGGACTGGATCCAGTGGTAACTCTTTACCCAACTCTCACCAGGTATAATTTGTTACGCAGTCCAGTTGTTTTTACTCTGCACAGGACAAATGTTTATAAAATTATGAAGAAGATGGTCATTTATACAACAACGTCATGATATGCTACATTTCTTTGAAATCTTTCCTTCCAAATAGGGGATGAACGAAGAGATGAGGAAAGAGATTTTGTGAGCATCTGCAATCTTACATCACTCCTGAGTTTTTTGTGGGATTCTCATCCCTGTCTATAAAAGAACTTTCTCTCCATATCAGAAAATTAGGAGGGCAGAGATTTGGGCTATTTTATTCATTCCTATATCCCCAGTGCCTAGAACAGTGCCAAGTACACAGTAGGTGCTCAGAAAATACTCGTTGAATAAATGAATTAGTTGGGCCGGGCGCAGTGGCTCGTGTCTGTAATCCCAGGACTTTGGGAGGCTAAGGCAGGCGGATCATGAGGTCATGAGATCGACCATCCTGGCTAACACGGTGAAACCCCATCTCTACTAAAAATACAAAAAATTAGCTGGGCATGGTGGCGGGCGCCTGTAGTCCCAGCTATTCCGGAGGCTGAGGCAGGAGAATGGCCTGAACCTGGGAGGCGGAGCTTGCAGTGAGCCGAGATCACGCCACTGCACTCCAGCCTGGGGGATGGTGGGAGACTCTGCCTCAAAAAAAAAAAACAAAAAAACAAAAAAAGAATTAGTCATTTTACCCTGTAAAACCTAGCAAGCAGTCAACAAATTATTTGAGTTTAAATTCCTTAATAGTCTTCTTTTTTCAAGTAATTCTGCTAGTTTTGAAAGACTATTGCTCAGGACAAATGGCTAACTGATGCAGCCTGTGTACTTCAGAACGTGTTGGAGAAACAAAAAAGGAAAACAAAGAAAATTTCGAACTGATTTCAAGATGTCATTATATTTATATTTAAAATATAATTTCTTTTCAGGTTTTGGTAAACATAAGCAAATTTTGGCTAGATAAAACAAAAAGTGTTGGCTCTTTTCATTGGTTTGAAGGTCCAGTAGAGCACAGGGTGTGTTTTGTGGGTGACCAGAAAGCATGCCCTCACTTCTACACTTGATCAGCAAATGTTTCAAAGGACAAGTGGGATTCCAGTAGCCCTTCCTTGTTCTTTATAAACAAAGCACACTGTCTGAATTGTTGTCTGGCAGTATTAAGCGTTGTTTAAAAAAAAAAAAAACGAAAAGCACAGTGAAGTAAGTTTTCAAAGAAATACTTGCAAAATGCTGTGGCTGCTGAGTCAAAGAGACAATTACCATGATATCATTCCCTTTTCTCCTATTGGTAGCCAAAGCGGCACAAGGCAATTCACTGGGGTATGGGAAGAAAATGTTACAACTTCTAGGTAGGTGGTAAGAAAGTGTTGGAATTCTATTTGTATTAATTTTATCCCAATCTTTAAAATTCTATGTATGCGAATATTTTACGGATGTACCTGTTACACCAATGTATGCATACAATTTACAAATAAAGATAATACAGTAGGGTGTGTAGTCAAAGCTTTCACTGATAGGTGTGTATGATCAAAAAGGGTGAATACCACTGACTAGTCTTTTGTTGATACTGAGTTCTTTGGTTAAAAAATAAAAAGGAAGTCTGTTCTTAATTAGCGTACCATACTTACCTTTTTATCATTATTTCAATGGCCTAAATATAAATAAATCCATATAAGCCAAAAGGCAGGGTTTGCATCCTTATAGTTCCAAACAATAATTGTGTTCTGGGATAACTGTCAATGTATATGGCCTGCACTCTGCCATCACTCTGAACAGAAATATTCTGAAAAATTATTTCCAGTATTATTGTCTCTCCTGTTTCCTTAAATGCTAAAATTCTTGTGTAACTCTGTTCATTGTTAATACATTGAGAATTTGGGGATCAAGGGTTTACCTTGATTTATGTGATGTTATATGGCCATCATAGAAGACGGGATGCACTTCTAACTGCATCATGACCTGATGGGGTCAACACCATCTATTCTATAGGAATTTTTACTTTAAGTAAAAACTCTTTCTAAAGTGCACATATCCATGACTTGAGAGGCAGTGTTACTATGAGGAACAAATGAGTTTCTGTACCATGAAAAAGCACCTGGAGATGCCTAACACAGTAGCTTCTAAAGTGTTAGCCATTATTATTATTACTATTACAATTATTATCACTGCTAATATTGTTATTACCATGCAATATATGGCCATGTAGTTCTTTATACCTTAAGTGTTCACTCACATATGAATAACATATTTTCCATATTTTATCAACTATTAATAATTCTAGTGGGGAAGAGTTTAATAATTTGATGTAAATGCTTCACAAAGGCCAAATAAATTTTTAGGAGTAGGATAAGGGAAAGAATAATTCTCATGAGGAGGGCTAACAGAAGAGAGAATGCTAATAGGGTAGTGCATTATTTACTGAGATTTGAGAAGGTGAGGGCTATCATAGGCAGTGGGAAGGAAAGACATAGAATAACACATGGTACATCTATGCCAAGCAAAGCTTGTGAGCATCTAACAATTAAGCATGTTGTTATATGCTTAAATGTAAAACTGGACTTAGCGAAAGGTTACCTGTTATTGCTGAAGGGAGAAAAGCTTGTAAAACGTCTTTTATACACTGAGGCCATAGGAAGGAAGTGACTGATGCTTAATTGGTGATAAGGATGACAGGAAAACATCTTGAAAAAATACTAGAAGTTATAATAGAGTCAAGGGCAGACACAGAATTTACATGGTGTCATGGTCTTGATTATGACTCTGCCTTTGATTTATTTTATTTTTTATTTTTATTTTTTAGAGATGGGGGGGGTCTCACTATGTTGCCCAGGCTGGTATCAAACTCCTGACCTCAAGTGATCCTCCCACCTCAGTTCCCTAAAGTGCTGGGTTATAGGTATGAGCCACCATGCTCATACCTATATGATTTCTTGTACCTCATACAGAAAACTTTGATGAATATAACTTACATTTTACACTCTGTAGACTATTTGCAGAAAATTTTAAACTGTAGAAAGTTTTCTCTGCCGCCCAAAATATTTTCAGGATGATTTTTCTTTTTTCTTTTCTTTTCAAGGCAAGGTCTCATTCTGTCACCCAGGCTGCAGTGCAGTGGTACATTTATAGCTCACTGCAGCCCCAACCTCCTGGGCTCAAATGATCCTCCCACTTCGGCCCCTGGAATAGCTGAGACTACAGGTGTGTGCCACCATGCCTGACTAATTAAATTTTTTTTTTTTTTTTTTTAAAGACAGAGTCTCACTATGTTACCCGGGCTAGTCTTGAACTCTGGGGCTTAAATGATCCTCCTGCCTCAGCCTCCCAAAGTGCTGAGATTACAGGATGAGGCCTCCCAAAGTGCTGGGATTACAGGCATGAGCCACCACACCTGGCCGACAAGGTTTTTCTTGCTGTAACTTTACACATGTACAGGACAATATAAATTGATTTTTACTAGCAGTTGAAGAAAAATAACATTAGTGAAAAAAAACCAAAGAAAAAAACCTGTTTTCTCCTCCACACCTCATGTGGCATACTAAAGCCAAATATGAATTACTGAGATATTCTCATTAGTGTGGTTGAGAGCATATCGTAAATACCTCTCCACTTCATACTCAGAAAAGTTACTCATGCAAAATGAGAAAATAATTAGTAACAGAAGTTGATATAATTGAGGGGGACTTTTAGATTCTTTTTTGGGAATATCAAGATCCACAAGGCTGAGGAGATCTAAGACTCTAGCTAACATGCTTGTAGGACAGAATAGGAAATTTGATGTTGTTCTCAAACCTACCACAACGATCACAACATCCAGACAATTCCAGAAACTCCTGAAATAGTGTAGTTTGTGAATGCGAATTTCCAATATCTCTTCCACCACATAGTAAAGGATAAAGAAACAAAAGATAATCTCACAGGCTGCCAGGAAGAAATCAAAAGTTGTGACATATCGGATCAGCTTTAAAGGCTGAAATTGCCAAGATGGGATCACACCGCCTGTTGCTGGGAATTCAACCAATAACCTGCATGGAAATAAGAACAATTAAAACAATAACAATAACAACACATGAATATAGCCAGGAACGGATGTCCATCTATTCTGTTCGTGCATTACAAGGTAATTAAACTGCTACCATAAGTCCCCTCAAACTAGTGGCAAAACATTTTGATCATAGCTAATAATTCCATACTTATAGAATTTTGTGCCATCAAAGGAATAAGACTTCCTGAAGTCTTTCAGTCCCAAAGGAGTACTTCCTGCTCAGTCTTCCCTCTACTTCTCTGTATTTATGCTGCTCAAAATGCCAGATACTTTTAATGTAAAAGTAAATCAACACACAAACTTTTCTAGGACTTCTGTTATTATTTTTTTAAGAGCTAGGGACTCGCTGTGTTGCCCAGGCTAGAGTGCAGTGTTGCAATCATAGCTCACTGCTGCCTCAAATTCCAGGGCTCAAGGGATTCTCCTGCCTTAGACTCCTGAGTAGCTGGGATTATAAGTGTGCAGTACCATGCCCGACTAATTTTTTTTTTTTTTTTGGCAGAGACTGAGTCTTGCCCTTTTGCCCAGGTTGGTCTCAAACTTCTGGGCTCAAATGATACTCCTGCCTGGGCCTTTCCAAGCACTGGAATTACAGGAGTGAGCCACTGTACCTGGCCCTAGGACTTCTATTAAATTCAAGTCTTTCTCCTATGCAACATGAAGAATATAAAGAAGTACAAGCTATCCACTCAAAACTTGTGTGATCTCATTGAGAAGTAGGATATATTTTGTACATATGTAAAGATAGAACTGAGTCTCTCATTCATTCATTAGGTAACACCTAAACAGCATCACATATTTTGTCCTCCCGGGAAATTTTCTCTCTTCTTCCCAGAGCCTTATAATGAATAGGTGGGTACTCAATAGATGTCTGATTGTCTAAAACATATACTGTTTTACATCCATACGGATGGCTCTGATCTTTACTGCTTTACCATAACTGGACTGAGGGTTTTTTTGTCAAATGCCCGTTTTGTGGGTGTCACACTGAGAAAGTTGGGTGATTCAGTTAATGATACAGACTCCTTATCTAACTAGAAACAGAATCTCTAGCTGTTTCAGTTTAAGACATTTGAAAGCCCTTTAGTCAGCTACTAGCCATCATTATCTCTGCCATTACAGGACAGATAGCCGCACCTGGAACCTGAGCATCCAGGACACATGCATGAGCAATAATCAAGTAAAACAGGGACTATGGTAAATTAGAACCTGTCAGAGAAGTGTGAACATTTTCCTTCCTTTTCATTGTCAGTTTTCCTGTTCTTTCTTTCCTGTTTGATGTGTTGGAGAGTAGGGGTGAGAACCAAAAACTCAGGAGAGCAACACTGAAGCCAAGAGCCTTGTATGTGACAGCTTCACTGGGAACTCAAAAGGGAAGGAAGTGGCCTTCAAGAGTCAAGTCATTTCTCTGGTCCATTCTGGTCCTGCCCTTCCAGAAACTCAGAAAAACAGTATAGAGAAATGAAGCAGTTGTCTTAACAATGCTCATCCTTAAAGTAAAGAAGGAAGCAAAAGAAATACTCAAGATCTTCTATAAATAGAATTTACTAAAATATCAGAGTTGCCTCTCTGTTTTTATTCTCTTCCTTTGTATTCTATTCTTTTGATCTTCACTGGAATACTTAGGGAAAACTCAATAATAACTGCAATAGATTTTCATTAATTTCTAGTGATAACTACTACTGGACTACTGGTTGAGTATTTCCTTCCTTCCTTCCTTCTTTGTTTCCTTGTTTCCTTCCTTCCTCCCTCCCTCCTTCCGTCCTTGTTTCCTTCCTCCCTCCCTCCTTCCTTCCTTCCTTCCTTCTCTCCCTCCCTCCTTCCTAGCTTCCTTCCTCCCTCCCTTTCTTCTTTTGTTTTTTTTTTTGCCACGGTGAGCAAGGACAGGTTGAATGTTTCTAATCTGAAAATCTGAAATATAAAATGCTTCAAAATCCCAAACATTTTGAGCACCGACATGACAGCACAAGTGGAAAATTCCACACCTGACTTCATGTGACAGGTCATTGTCAACATGCAGGCACACAACAGTTTATTCAACATCCCTAAGGGAAAAATAAAATTTCCTTCAGGCTATATGCATGAAGTTTCATTTATGAAACATAAATGAATTTTGTGTTTAGACTTGGGTCCCATCCCCAAGATATCTCATTTTATATATATGCAGACATTCCAAAATCTGAAAAAAATCTTAAATCTCAAACATTCCGGTCTTAAGCATTTTGGATAAGGGATAATCTGTAATTGATTTAATGTGGTACTATTTTCTGCAAACATTGTTAAATACAAGGACTGGGACAATCCAACAAGCCATGTAAAGCAGAATTGAGCTTAACCTCAAGAATGATGACCAAAACTATTATGAGAATAAACCCTTCTTATCTTGTGTGTAAATATACATGCAATAACCATGTTAGCGATGTTTGGGTATTGCTGACATGCTCACCAGGAAGATTAAAGTGGGTGAACTCTGACTCCCTCTTGCTCTGCTTTTTCCTTCTTTTTAATAGTATCTATTACCTTCTAATATTATATATATTATATAATGAAATAAATACTATATTATTTGTATTGTTTATTGTTTAATGTTTACTCTCTATCTCCTCCTGGTTGGATGCAAGCTCTGCAAAGGCAGGGATCTTTGTTGTGTTTGCTGACATGTCCCAAGAGCCAAGAACAATGCCTAGCCCATATTAAGTGTCCAATAGATGTTTGCTGAATAAATGAATGAAGAGGAGTCCCAGACAAGCCAGTGGAATCTTTGTCAGTTTCGTTACTGTCTCCCAGAGGGGTCATCATGGCAACATCCCAGGATCTGAGGAAGGAACTTTATGTGACTCTGACAGCCCTGAGCATGAGCAGGTACCTGGGTATCCTACTGAGCCTCCTACAAGCACTCCAATTACTGTGCTTGTGTGCTAATAGCAGAGGCTCATCTGAGAGTGAGAAACTTCACAGAAAGAATCAAGATTTGATGGGCAGGGGACTTGGTGATGGAACATGTGCCACTGATCATCCTCATAATGGGTAAGGACAGACGTTAGGAAAACACAATATTTACCTGGAAAGGTTCCAGCATTGAGATGAACTCGGACCAGAGTTAAGGTTCTTTCCAACTTGTAATATTCTAGGATCCCAACTTCCTTCCTCAAATATCCTTTATTTCAATAAGCCTTCAGTTTTTACCCCTCCCTTGCTATCCGTCTGGATCCTTGGCATGCTCATTTAGCTAACTGCAGGCAAAGGTTTTTCTAGCCAACCCCAGAATAGGATGTACATACAACTACACAAAAACAGGAGGGATGCATGTCCTCAGTACACACCTGACCACACAGAACAGGTTAATGTTGGCATTGTACACTGAGAAGTCAATAAAAGTTGCCCTGGTTCCTCGGTCCAGCCAGACATTTTTCTTGAGGCTAGCAACTTGTGCAGCTGTTTCCTCTCTTGTTCTTGACAAATCCAGATAATAGCCAGCTCCACTATAAGTTGCAATGATTCCCCAGTGGCTACTACCATTCAAGTCTTTTTCACTTGTGTAGATCCAACTGATTAAAAACAAAACCAAAAAACAAACAGTTAAAATCAGTGGAACACTTGTGGCAATTACAAGGACAGCTGGTTCCTTGTAAAATAAAGTATGTATTAAGGCCTATCAAGCTGGGTAATGTGCCTGATCTGGCACTTCATAAGTGTTTTCTTGGTTAATTCTCACACTGTTATTAGCCTCACTTTAGGAATGAGGGCCCTGAGGCTTAGTGAGGTCAATGTAGTCCCAAAGCTTTTGAAGGTATACTCAGGAACCAAAACCAGGGCTGTCTGTCCCTAGAGCCTCTGCTCTGCTCTAGAGCCTCGCTCAGTTTATATGGCTGCCTTCTCTGGGTAACTGTGCTCAGGGACTAGATAACTTGAGGTTCCCAGAGAAAATTACAGCCAAAAGAGGGACAAGTTCATCAAGTGGTATTGTCAGCATTTGGGAATTTCATCCACAAATATTCAGAGGATCTCTTAGAAAACAGATGCTTCTTTGGCACTAATGGGGATATAAAGGTCCTTTCTCTCCCAAATTTAAAACAAGTAGGGAAACAAAAGTTGTAATTAAACAAGTAAAATACAAAGTGGATAATAATAAGAAGCAAAAGAGTAAAGAAATTAGGCTGGCAGATCAGAGGAAAGCTATCCTTATTTGGGGATCTGGCAATGAAGGGATGGATTAGAAAAGGCTTTAGGAAGAAGCTGTGTTGGACCTGAGCCATGAAAGGTGAGTAGGACCTGGACTTGCACAGGTGAATGCTGATATGGTTTGGCTGTGTCCCCAACCAAACTTATCTTGAATTGTAACTCCCACGATTTCCATGTTTTGTTGGAGAAACCTGGTAGAAGGTAATTGAATCACGGGGGCAGGACTTTCCCATGCTGGTCTCGTGATAGTAAATAAGTCTCATGAGATCTGATGGTTTTGTAAGGGGGATTTTCCTTGCACAAGCTCTCTCTCTGCCTGCTGCCATCCATGTAAGACATGACTTGCTTCTCCTTGCCTTCCACCATGATTGTGAGGCCTCCCCAGCCATGTGGAACTGTAGGTCCATTAAACCTCTTTCTTTGGTAAATTGCCCAGTCTTGGGTATGTCTTTATCAGTAGCGTGAGACTAAACGGGAAGGGCATTTTTAACCGTGAGCCATTGGTCAAGAGAAGAAGTAAGTAGTTCAGTTTGGCTCCCATAAGGTAAAGAATGGTAGATCGAAAGGTAGTCTGTGGTCAGCTTGTGAAGGGCAAACATGAAGGAGTCTGTGAAGGGAAAGTTCTGAGAGGCACAGAACAGGGCTGCTCTGGTGGCAGCAGGGAAGACTAGAGTGCGGAGGAAGAGGGCTCACGTGCAGAAAAGAGTTAACACAGCAGGCCTGAGATGGTCTTTCCGTAGGAAGGCCTGTTTGCAAGGTTGGACTTTGGCTAGCATCTGGGAATCTGACTGATAAACAGCTCCCTGCACTGGTATACAACTTGCCCTGACTGGTAAGAGAGGCTTGTTGTTGCTGTGCTATTTGTACAAGCAATGTGGCTTTACACTCAACACCTGCTTTCCTTCTGGGAGTCAGGAATTTTGGCACATGCTAGTCATAAACCAGCACCAGTATCCAGTGAACACCCCAGGCACTGAGTCTCTAATTAACCTCTCTGATAAGACATTTCACACATTGTTACAACTTGCTCCTGGAGAAATTCAGCACATCCTATGTGACCTCACTGGGAGAGGGCTCCTGGAAGCCTACACTGGGTTTTCCCCATGTACCTTTTCTTTTGTATCCTTTCACCATAATAAACCTTAGCTATAAGGATGCCTCTATGCTGAGTCCTTCTAGTGAATCACTGAACATGGGGGTGGTCTTAGGGAACCCTGACATATCTTCATTAGCAAAGTCTGCAATAACCAAGAGATAATGAGGCCTGAACTCGCTCAGTGAAGATGGGAAGGGGAAGAAAGGAGTGAGAGAGTGTCACCACAGTGACTGCCAGCAGAACTTGGCAACTGATTTGGAAGTTGGGGCAAGGAGGAAACATGGCTCAAAAATGACTCTGGAGTCTCTTTCAGGGCAATAGGAAGATAGCAGTGCCATTAACAGAAGGAAGAGCAGATCCCACAAGAAAACGATGAGTTTAATTTGGGGCATGTTGAATCACAAGAGGTGTGGGACATCCAGGTGGAACAGAGATGTATCTTGTATCTCTGTGAAGAAAGGACGTTTGCTTCTGTTTCTTTAGCATCACGGGGACTAGAAGAGGGGTGACTTCTAGCAATGGGAACATGCCTGGCACACTGTTAAAGAAATGACGAGTCACCAAATAAAGATGCCAGTGGAAGCCATCTGAATGTCATGGGAAAGAGGGTAAAGAAAGAAAAGATGGAGATACAAACATAGAACCTGGGAATAAGACAGAAGAAATAAGAGAAAGGGGTTTTAGAGTTAAAAGAACCCAAAGTGTAGAGTTCTTCATGGAAGTCAAAGGAATGAGCAGTCAACACTGCCACCTTCTGCAGACAGGATGAAGGGGATAAAGACTGAGATTTGTTCCGTGGATTTGCTAACTAGAGGTCCCTAGTAGCTTCCTGGTGAGATGTCAAAAGCAAGAGCCTAAGCTTTAAGAGGTAAATCAAGGGTAAGGAAATGGAAGTGGCAAATGAAGACTATACTTCCAAGAAGTTTGGAGTGGATGGGAAGAAGAAATTGGAGTGACTTGAGAATGTAGAAGAATAAAGGGATGGTTCAGATATGACAGGGAAGGTCCCCTTTGGCAATCCACCCTGGAGTAGAAATCACTCATTCATACATGCATCCAACACATATTTATTAGTATCTTTACATATGGGGCATTGTTCAAGGCTTTGAGGACACAGCAGTTAACAAAATAGAATCCCTGCCCTCAGGAAGCTTGAGTACTGATGGGGAGCTGAGAGCATCGAGAAGCCACCCTAACGACGTAATTAATATGGAGGAGGAATTAATATGGAAGAGGTTTAGTAGACAAAACATGGGTTTTGGAGTCAGGCTGCTTAAATCTTGGCTCAGTTCCATTTGCTAGCTGTGACACTTTGGGCAAGTGAGCCTCAGTTTTTTCATCTATAAAATGGAGATGATACCTATTTTAGAGTTGTTTTGTGAAGGCAGATGAGACAATGCGTGAAATAACTTCTTAAATAATGTCTGGCACAGAGCGGTGGCTGTATAAATTTATCTTCTTAGTGATGTGAGATAAATAAAATATTGGAAAGGGTACCACAGATGGAAGGCAAGCTTATGTTTTGCGGGAACTACAAAAAGGCACACTAGAAAGCAAAATAAAGCTGGGCATGGTGGCATATTCTTATATCCTGGCTACTCGGGAGGCTGAGGCTGGAGGATTGCTTGAGCCCAGGAGTTGGAGGCCAGCCTGGGCAACATCAAGAGGCTCCATCTCTAATAAATTTTTTTTTTTAAAGAAAGCAAAATCACTAATATAACTTGGATGATAATGTCCTTTAAGATTATTTAGTACCTTTGTTCTAAAGCTCTGGATTTTTATTAAATTTGTTTTTTTTTTTTCTGAGGTGGAGTCTTGCTCTGTTGCCCAGGCTGGAGTGCAGTGGTGAGATCTCAGCTCACTGCAACCTCCACCACTTGGCCTCAATCAATTCTCCTGCCTCAGCCTCCTGAGTAGCTGGGACTATAGGCACATGTCACCACACCCAGCTAATTTTTGTATTTTTAGTAGAGACAGGGTTTCACCATGTTGGCTAGGCTGGTCTTGAACTCCTGACCTCAAGTGATCCGCCCGCCTTGGCCTTCCAAAGTGCTGGGATTACAGGCATGAGAAACTGTGTCCAACCTGGATTTTTACTAAATTTGTTTCTTATGGGTTCTGGTATTAAATAGAGTATACACTGGATGGTACAAGAAGAATACACTAATTGAAAAGGTGATTGCCCATTGTATAGTAACAAATGTGGATTCTGGGCAACTCAGTTTCCAAGAAAAGAACCTAGATGAATCGACAGAATTAGCTGAGCAAAGTTTAGAAGATGACCTGACCAGTGACGTACCCAAGGACAGCAACCCCAAAGGCCCACACTGAAACGGCCTGGGAGGCCTTCCTATTTCTTTATTAATAACTGCAATACTTCTAAAATAGTAAGTGCCCTCCCTTAATACACAAGATGTTTGAAGTATGGGTACCAAAGTGTACAAAAAGCCCCTTTAAATATGCATGCGTACAAATATATACTTAAAATCTCAAACATTTGAGTAAAATGGGCTTTAAACCAAACAAAAAATGGCCTCACAAGCTTACACATTAAGTAACTCCATTCTGAACAAAAACCTGTTTGTAAGACCTATAAAAAAAGAGTCCCTGCACCTGAAAACTTGCTGTTAAATAACTTAGTGGATGATGTTACTGGACCTACAAAAACAGGGCCGAGGGCATCTTAACTGAAATTTTCAAAGGCTCAGATAATTAATTTTTTGTGGGTCATACGGTCAACGATTTAGTCTTTTGAAAAATATGCATGTAGAAACTGAAAGAAGGCTAAAAAGTAGTGAAAACTTGAGAAGTCAAAGGTCAGGTTGGCCAAGGTTTAAATATAAGCACTGAAGAGTCACTGAACTTCTTTTTGCCTTGGTGAAGGTGTCAGGGAATGAATGAATGAATGGTGGGAGGTCAGAGAGTGAATGAGTGAATATCACCGAGTGGCAATGAGTCACAGACACTTACGCGGTTCCATTTCGGGGCCCAAAGGGAGCCCTATCTTCACTACTGACAGAGTAGACATCATAGCATTCTTTAATTTCATCTCTCAAGTCCTGGGGGATAGAGCAGGATCCATTTCTGACTCGGAGTTGCCGTATTCGTGGTACCCCTAACAACAGGTTCTCATAGAAGATGAAACTTCGGTTGTCAGCTTCAGTATGGTTATTGGGCTGCATCTTCCAGTACAGCCCATCCAATAAGGAGCCTTCTGTGAACTAAAAGCAAAGGAAACATCTTTGAAAAAGTTCCAAGCTCAGCTGCTATCTTGCTCCTGCCTGGAACGTTTGCATAACCAAGCATTTGGCAACTCTATGAAAATAGTAGAGTGGTAAGAATGAGTTTTGTTGTCAGAGAGATTTGGGATATAGCATCTTGCCCCATCACTTGTTAACTATGAGGCCTTGAGCAGGGTCCTCCGAACCAGGGTTCCTGCATCTGGAAAACCCATCTTTTATGTAGTCACTGCACCTGGCACAGAGTGGGTACTTAATACGTGGCAGCTCTGATTTGCATAGTTACTGCACCTGGCACAGAGTGGGTACTTAATATGTGGCAGCTCTGATTTTTGTTCTTGGACTAAAGGTGGGGTCATAATTAACTCCACTTCCCCTTATTAAAATAATGTCTCACATAATCATGGTTCTAAACTTGTTTAGAGAAAAGGCTACAGTTTTTATTACCAGCCTGGCATCTGATAGACCTTTCACCTGTCTGGACTATTTTGCTGTATGGTGAACTCTCCGATCCCTCCTTATCCCTTTAGAGATTGGCATTGATCATCATGGAATGTGTATACAAAAGTCTCTTGTTAGTTTGTACAACTAGCTATGCCTGTTGGGAAAACAGATCTATTTTTCAGTGTGCTATCCTTATCAGATGATCAACAGAGATAGACTGATTTGCCCTACTCAGATGGTGAAAGATTCATATTATACAAGTGTGGCTTTGGATGCCAAGTACTTTTATATATGAATAGGTTCCTGTGACCCAGTTGTCTCTATCCTTAAAATTAATAGCTCTGACCCCAGGGTTTAGTAAGAATTTTAGAAACTATCTCCCTAAGGAGAAACAATAATTTCCTTTTCAATTTCCCTTCCAATTTTCTTAGATGCCAAACCCCATATCCCTCAGATGAGTTTAATATTTTTCCTGTGGTATCACTCATTGCTATACTGTTAACTATGTTGGAATTTGGAAAGGGACTGGACTGGGTTGAACTTCACAACAGCAAACCTTTTGCTTGTTTTGGGGTTTTTTTTTTTTTTTGGATTTTTTGAGACAGGGTCTCACTCTGTTGCCCCGGCTGGAATGCAGTAGCATGGTTATGGCTCGACCTCAAGCAATCACTCAAGTGATCCTCCTACCTCAGCCTCCTGAGTAGCTGGGACTACAGGTGTGTGCCACCCCACCCTGCTAATTCTTTAATTTTTTTGGAGAGACAAAGTCTTACTATGTTATGCCCAGGCTGGTTTCGAAATCCTGGGCTCAAGCAATCCTCCTGCCTTGGCCTCCCAAAGTGCTGGGGTTACAGGCGTGAGCCACCAAGCCCCACCAACAGCAGACCTTTGAAAGAATGTCCTTACTTTGTATCAAGCACTGTTCTAAGAGCTGGGGATATATGCCATCATCAACAAAGAGACGAAATGCAAAAGGCGAAGCTAGACAGAAGAACCACATTGCCCTTCATTGACCTTACATTCTAGGAGATTCTCAATAAATATTTATTGAATCTTGACTTATGGAATGAATTATAAACTAGGATGAAGAAGTAGCTGTCAGGCTAGAAAAAAATAGATTTTTCTTGTTCCCTAGCCATGTGACCATATGATTTAAGCATCCTGAATCTCATTTTCCTCATTAACAAACTAGGGCATACGTTTAGTACTTACCTTATAGAGTTACCATAGAAATTAAATAAGGTAAGGTATGAAACACTCAGCACAGTGCAAGGCACAGGCAAAGTTCTCAGTGTTAACTTTACCCCTCTTTGAGAGTAGGAACAGTAACTTCTAACAACTCACCATAACTTACGTCTCACAGTGTTAAATGCAAAGCAGGTCCTGTTGATACTCATGCACTGAAATGATGAAGCCAAATGAAAAATTTTCTGTGATAAAGAAGTACTTTCAAAGTTATTTGCAAATACCTTCCAGAAGTCTTCCATGGAAGACAGAGTTTTAAAGTTAGTGTTCTCTGTTTTGGACACGGGGGTGTCTAGGAAGAGCTGTGACATCATCCGGGTGTAGTAGTACACATTGGAGCTCATCATGCCGTAGGTCACTGGAACACAGAAAGATCCAAATGAACGCCCCAAGGGAATTGGCACATTCACACACCAGCAGCCTTCACGAAGGGATTGTTCCTGTGGATAAACAGTTTGGACAAATATCCACACAAGGTCTTCTCTCACCCCTGCCTTCCTTCCCCTTATCATTCTTCTAGGATCTCTCCCTATATCTCTGGCTTATAAAAGAAATATGTAATATTAATATTGGCTCATGTGAAACAAAATTGGCCTACTATTGAGTATCAGTGTAAGATCAGGAACGTTTACTTGACATTTGGGACTTCCAACATGCCTACTCAATTTCATCTTCCACCACCTCTCGGCTCAGATCCTCCATACCAGTGAGGCTGATCTGCACAAGGTCATAGCTATGCTGGGCTCCCCACCCTCCTGCTGTGCACACTGCCTACTCTCCCTGCAGTAACATGGGCAAGCCATTGCTTGTTTTCTCCAGATCAATTCTCCATTCTTCTCTGCCCTGTTCTGTGCCCTGAGGCTAACCTTTATGAACTGTACCAACTGGAATCCTTTGCCCTATGGGGATAACAAGGACAGAGTTTGTTCCCCCACCCCTGTTCTCCATACCCTCACCATATGGATGTAATTTGGCAGTGGAGACTCTAATCTTGGCCATGGGTGCTGAGGGAATCCCTTTTCTCACAACCACACTGGGCTCCCACTATGCCACTCCCTCCCCCCAGTTCCCTAAAGCCTGGAGGTGGTAACTTTTTTGGAGTGCATCACTTCCCCTTTTTGGTTCTCTTAACCCCACCATATCTCTGTAAATAGTCCCTTCATTAAACTTCCCTTAATCACCACTTAAGTTCATCATCTCCTTTTTCTAGGATGCTGACTGACACAGACATATCTGCTTCCCACCTACCAATCAAATCTTGAATGGAACGCTATAACTCGAACTACATCCCTGCCATGGACATTTACTGATTATTTTGATTGGTCTTGGAAGGAGGTGGGAAGATCCTTTACAAGCTTAGTAGACCAAAGGAGATCAGGGTCTGACTCCTGGCCATGCTCCTTACTTGCTATATGACTTGTGCAAGTTGCTTAAACTTTCTGAGCTTCAGTTTCCTTTTCAGTAAGATGGGGATAACCAACTATCCCATGGATTTTTTGGTGCCTAAATAAAAACAATAACTAAAATTTATCTAGTATAGTGGTTGACACTTAACAAATGTTCAATATGGTGGCTCTTCCTCCTTAACTGGATTGCTATAATGCATTTATTATAAATTTCAGCACTTTACCAAGTACTTTCTCATTCTGGACTTTAATGATTGCAGGTATAATATAATTCCTATAATTAGCTGGTAAAAAGTTTCAAGGGGAAGGAAACATGTTCTATACTTTTTTAAAACTACAGTTCTGAATACCCATGATTAATACTTACCTGAAACTATAATACATTTCAGGGATCATATTCAAACCTATAGAAATTATTTTGGGATTAAGTACTATTTAGTAAATCTCTCCTTTATGCAGCTGTCTTCTCCCCACTCCGCATTTTTCTTTCTTTTTTTTTGAGACAGAGTTTCACTGTTGTTACCTAGGCTGGAGTGCAATGGAGCAATCTCGGCTCACTGCAACCTCTACTTCCCAGGTTCAAGCAATTCTCCCACTTCAGCCTCCCCAGCAGCTAGGATTACAGGCATGTTGCTACCACGCCCAGCTGATTTTTTATTTTTAGTAGAGACGGGGTTTCACCATGTTGGTCAGGCTGGTCTTGAACTCCAGACCTCAGGTGATACACTTGCCTTGGCCTCCCAAAGTGCTGGGATTACAGGTGTGAGCCACCATACCTGGTCCCTCTTCCCCTTTCAAGCATCATAGGAAATTAAGATTATTTAAGAAGGGTAGGTAATAATGATCCAAACACGAGTGTGTTTGGGAGTTGATCTCAAGCAATCAATTAAGCAGTAAATACATATAATACACACAACTTGTATACTGTATCTAGAGACGTATGAATAATGTCCAGTCCCCCTGGTTTGGCTCCCTCACCTGCCATCCTATAACCTAACGTAATTAGGACAAGAACAGTCCTCTTCAGGTTCAGGTGTTACATGACTTACTACCTCTCAGAACTGTCTTGGGGCAGAGTTAAGAGTTTAGAATTCTAATCCATTCATATTTATGGTATAAGCTATTGGGCATGAAGATGAACAAGATGTGATCTCTGCACTCAGAGGAGTTCATAGTGTCCCCAGTGAGAGTGCTGCCTAGCCAACTCCCACAAAGGATGCAAAGGATGGACACGGGTACACTGTCCTCTGCAAAGGCCTTCTGTGAGTCTACAGTCAATCGAGGAGAGAAAGGGACATGACACAAGAGCAAGCAGTGAAGGCTGCTAAGAGCCAACCAAATAATTAAGTTGATTATTTTCAATTAACTTGGAATTGGAATGTACTTTGGATTGACTGATTAATATAGACTGTTGTGGAGTTTTTAACCTGTGGGTTTACTGTCGTTGTTGTTGTTAAAAAGGAATTTTGATAAATTACTTATATATTTTTATTTATAAATATGGTATAACTATATATAAGTATGTAAATGTAAGTATCTTAGATACTGAATTGAAAATGCATCCCTTTATTTTCCTAGACCACTCATAATCCAGTACTGATTTTTGCTTTTGAAATTCTCAAGATCTATATTGGCTTTAATAGCTTCACCAAAGGGCAAGCAACAGATTCCCTTGGTTATGTAGCACCATCTGCTGGACAGCCAGGCAAATAACCCCTTCCAGCTTTGAAGGGATGATTACTGTACCTTTTTTTTTTTTTTTTTTTTTTGAGACAGGTCTGGCTCTATGGCCAAGGCAGGAGTGCAGTGGCACCATCTCCGCTCACTGCAGCCTCAATCTCATGGGCTCAAGTGATCCTCCCACCCCAGTTTCCTGAGTACCTGGGACTACAGGCATGCACCACCATGGCCAGCTAATTTTTAAATTTTTTGTAGAGATGGGGTTTCGCCATGCTGTCCAGGCTTGTCTCAAACTTGTGAGCTCAAGTGATCCTCCCTGCTTGGCCTCCCAAAGTGCTGGGATTATGGTCGTGAGCCACCGTGCCCAGCCTGTAACAGATATTTAATCAGCAAACATTAACTCAGTCCTTCTCCTGTGCCAGGTCCCAAGGAAGTCCATGGCACACCTGAGTGACAGCTCTACAAACTCTGGTGGTCAGCTACACCATGAGCCCATGCAGGTGGCAGCTAAACGCCCCTGAATTTGGAGTCACACTGATTTGGTTTTGAGTTTCAGCTTGCCTCCATCCTGAACATCTGCCTCTGTTCATGATTGCGGGTCTTGCATCTTGAGATCTTGGACGACTATTTAACTCTTCTACGTCTGATTTTGGAATCCAGAAAATGAGAATAATACCAAGGGCTTTTGTAAAGCTCAAATGGAGAAATATATGTGAAGACATTTGCACACTGTAAAATGCAATGGGAATATAAAACTGTTAACATCACTTCTCCTTTAAGTCCCTGAAAGGACACTGGAGAAAGCCCACTTGAAGGTAGCATTCACTCTCTAAATGAAGTGAATTGTGAAGAAAAATTTAGTGCATGAAATAGATAACCTTGAATGAGGACCAGAAAGGAGACAAGAGTATTAAAAAATACATAAAGGACACATACATCTGTACATATGTACACATCTTTCTTCTGCTATTTATTCCTTGGCTTAACCCCTGAATTTCCATTTTCCATAAAATAAACTAGAGCAAAATACAGTAAAACACAGTATCGGCCAGACACGATGGCTCACACCTGTAATCCCCGCACTTTGGGAGGCCAAGGTGGGCAGACCGTTGAGCTCCAGAGTTTGAGACCAGGTTGGGCAACAGGGTGAGACTGCACCACTGCACTCCAGCCTGGGCGATAGAGCGAGACCTTGTCTCAAAAACTTAAAAAAAAAAAGAAAAAGAAAGGAAAGAAACTATCACCAAACAACCAGCATGTGAACTAACAAAAGCTGCCTTAAAAACATGGTCTATCATTTCAAAATAGCAACAAATACTATTTTATTGTTAATATTGTTGAAAAATATAGGTTCAAATATTAAAAACAAATAAAGGGTATTGTAGAATAGTATATATTACATAAATTCCAAATCATTAGGATAAAAAAGCAAAGAAAAAATTTCCATCTAACAAAAGAATATAAATGGAAAATAACAGGAACATATAAAAGAGAGGAAAATACTAAATAATATTAATTTGACAAAAATACATGAAACATGAATGGTTTAGACTCTTACTAAATGACAAAGTTTTAAATATTGGTTAAAAAATAAAAATGCATCTCTAGAATTGTTAGAAGAAACCCACTCAAAGCTAAAAATAAATGAATGGGAAAATATATCAGGGATAAAATATTTTTTAAAAGGTTTTAAGTGGTATTGTAATCCTCTGAGAGAGGACATTATAAGGTGAACACTCAGTTTGATTAAAAGGTTATTTTACATTGGTCAATTATACTATACATAATGACTTAACTGTAATGAATTCTTATGTATTGAATAACAGAACATCAAAATATATACAGCAATACTTGTTAGTAATAAAAGAATTATCAAAACTACAACTGCAGTTGGAAACTTAAAACCCTGGATCTTTCAATCTTTGACAGAGAAAGCAGACAAAAATTACCTAGGAATATTAAGGGTTTGAATTAAGTATATGACTTGACACAGATATATGTATCTGTTAAGAAATTAAATTTTTTCCCTCTCTTAATAACCCTTGGGCCAAAGAAGAAATCAGAGCTGCCATAAAAATATAACCGTACTAGATGCAAAGACAGTAGAACCAAGATGCCTTGGCCGCAGTATTTCAGGTAATCTGCCACAAGATGAAGCTATCACTTTGCACAGGAAAACGAACTGCTTTGCTATGATATCCTCACAGGGATGCAGTGGAAATAAAATGCAAACAAACATTTGAAGGGACTCTATAAACTCAAAGTGCTATACAAGATGATAACCTTGTCTTACAGTGGAGGTATATCCTGATAAGCCCACTGTAAATTGAAAATATCGTAAGCTGAAAATGCATTTAATATAACTAACCTACTGAATGAACAACACAGCTTAGCCTGGCCTACCTTAAACATGTTTAGACACTTACATTGGGCTAGTTGGGCAACATCATCTGGCAATACAATACACCGTAGAGTACTGGTCGCTTACCCTCATAATCACATGGCTGACTGGGAGCTGTGGCTCCATCTCTAGAGTATGTTAGCCTGGAAAAAGACCAAAATTCAAAATTGAAAGTATGGTTTCTATAGAATGTGTATCACTTTCACATCACCATGAAGTTGAAAAATTATAAACCGAACCATCGTAAGTTGGGGACCATGAGTCTCCAAATGCAAAGCACTATACACAAATCAAGGAATTATTAGGCTTGAATCGATTAAGTGGACATACTACAGGAAGTTCTGTGTGTTAGTAAATGAGAAGTGCTAGTGAACAAGAAATGGAAACAGGCAATGTTGTCAACAGTTCGTGAGACTCTCCAGGTGTCGGCACTGAGAGGTGCACAGCTGCATCCCATCCCTGCGAGGGGGGTGAATGCATGAGCTGGTCTGGTCTGACAATCCTGTGTGAAGAGGTGGGCCCGAATGGCAGCACAACTCGGAGGTGGCGGCTGGTTTGGGTGGGCACCGCTAAGTTTCTACCTAGATCTGGTTCTTGAGCTGATTTTGAAGGATGAGGAGGAATTAGAATGACAGAAAGGAACAGTGTACACTGAGGCTTTTTGAGATCACAAGTGGTTTGATGTGGTTGAAGAACCAGATATTTATAGGGAGTGGCAGTTCTGAAGAAGTAAGTAAACATCTTTTGGTAAAATGCCAGCCTATTGTCTAAAGATTTTAAAGTTTATCTTGACTTTGAGATACCATGTTAAATGGAAGAGTGATCCCAGCACTTTGGGAGGATGCTGCAGGAGGATCGCTTGAGCCCAAGAGTTCAAGAACAGCTTGGGCAGCAAAATGAGACCTCATTTCTACAACAAATAAAATTAGCTGGGTGGTGTGTGCCTGTGGTCCCAGCTACACGGGAGGCTGAGGCAGGAGGATCTCTTTAGCTTCCAAGCTGCAGTGAGCTGTGTTCACGCTACTGCACTCCAACCTGGGTGACAGAGTGAGACCCTGTCTCAAACAAATACATAAATAAATAAATGGAAGAGCGACTTGTATTAATCTGGTTCTAGAAACAGCAGTGCTTGGAAATTCTAAAAAGTCCAGACACAGAGAGAGTAGCTTCCATCTAATCTGTGGTTCATATTTCGAGGCCTCTTAAAACTTAAAGGAATCTTGTCCCTTTCATACTTAAACCATGCGGTGTTCTACTGTAAATCCCTCACCAAGGCCCACCAGAACTACAGGTCTGGCCCCTGGTCACCTTTCTATCTTCATCTGATGATCTCATCTCCAGGAACTGGCTTCACTTGGCTTCTGAGTGTTTCTGGAATGATCTGAGTGTCTTCCTGCCTCAGAGCCTTCATTCATACAATTCTCTCTTCCTCTGTTCTCAATCTTGCTTCAGGCTTCAGAGAGGCCTTCCTTGAGGGAAACCCTTTTCCCCAATCATCTCCTTTCATATCACTTATCACATTTAAGGACAGGGCCTAAATCTGTTTTTAATTAAATTACTGACCAACTTAAGGAATGAATAAGTCAGGAAACAGATGATTAGGATTAAAATAGGGACAAGAGCGATATAGGAAAAAAGATTAGAGAGTCTCTGAAGAGGCAGAATGATCACAGAAGACCGGGAAGGGAAAGCATCCAGGATGACACCCAGGGTTCAAGTGAACTGGAGCATGGCTGGATAGATGGGTGGGAGAGGAGTTCAGGATGCGGCATGTTACCAATGAGAGAGGGCTGTGAGAGATCCCATCGTAGATGTCCAGCAGAAGCTGGTACTAGGTTCAGAGCTCATGAGTGGGACATGGGAGTCACTGGCATGCGAGTACTAGTTGAAGCATTGTCTGTGGAAAAAACGACCCAAAGAACGTCACAGGCCCAATCAGAGAAAACATTTGTAAACATGCTTCAGAGAGAAGAAAGTGAAGCAAGTGAACACAGCAAGGAGGAACACAGGAAGAGAGGGAGTTATCAAAGCCAAAGAGGGAAGTCCTAGAATACCAAACTCCACTGGATCAAATGCCAGGAAGAGGCTGAAAAGAGCCATCCCCAGTGACCTTTGTGAGGGCTTTTTTAGGAGGCAGAAGTGAGACTGCAGAATCAATAAGAGAGTTTGTGAAATACAGTCACTAAAATCCCCAAATCTTTTAATCCAGGTTTGGTCAACATTTCAAAGAAAATTGTAAGTAACAATTGTAAAATTGTGAGGAAAATCTTTAAGGGGTAAAGGCTGTTGACACAAGTGCTTCTGAGAATGGTAGTATTGGCTGGTATTATTGTGTTTTAAAAGTGAGAGAAAGATGTATAATATTTACATACAGACAATCTTGGATATATGATGGTTCACAACTTACTGATTTTTTGACTTTAAAATGGTGCAAAAGTGATAAGTATTCAGTAGAAACTGTACTTCGAATTTTGAATTTTGATCTTTTCCTAGACCAGTGATAGGCAGTTTGATGCTCTTGCAAGGGAAGGCAGTGGCAATAAGCTCAGCCACACAATAGCAAGGGTGAACAACCAATACTCTACAGTATACTGTGTTGCCAGCACTTTTGGATATTGTGTCTTGTGTTTTCACAACCCATTTTGGTCACATTTAAAGTACATCTATATGTCTTCTATTTCCTGTCATTTTAAAATTGAGTTTTTGTCCAGTCAATTTATCAGAAAGGGTGAGGAGCCCTCCAGCCATAGTCCAAGGCTTAATAGTTACTTCTCATGGATTGCAACATGTGATCTTAAGACTGAAACTGTTTGTTGTGAAAAGATATGTGGGGAGCTATCAGGATGTTTTTCACTGGAAATGGAATTAGCTTGCAGCTGCTGTGAGATTAACTTACTGACCTTTACTTTACTGATCTTGATATCAACTCGATCTTCATGGAATCTCTGGCAAATTAGGAAAACTATATTTAGACTAGCAACCATGTAAGATTTTTACAAGTAAAATAAAATATTCCTTTCCTTTTCAGAATACAAGGCAAAGTTTCCTTCTTTCAGAGATAAATAAATGGAAATACATAGATCTCTTCTTAAAAGGGCTCTTCCTGTCCTAGTACACACCACATTTTACTATGATTTTGTTGTTCAGTTCTCCATTTTCATTACTTCTTTGGATACTACTGAGTTTAAAGTTAAATACTTTCTGTAGTAGTTCATTTTCACACTGCTATAAAGAATTGCCTGAGAAGAGGCTTAATTGACTTACAGTTCTGAATGGCTGGGGAGACCTCAGGAAACTTAGAATCATGGCAGAAGGCAAAGGAGAAGCAAGTACCTTCTTCACAAGGCAGCAGGAGAGCGGGGGAGAAGGGGGAAGCCCCAGACACTTACCAAACAACCAGATCTCATGAGAACTCCCTCACTATCATGCCAACAGCATGGGGGAAACTGGCCCCATGATCCAGTCACCTCCCATCACGTCCCTCCCTTGACACATGGGGCTTACAATTGGAGATGAGATTTGGGTGGAGACACAGAGCTAAACCATATCATTCTACCCCTGACCCCTCCCAAATCTCACGTCCTTCTCACATTTCAAAACCAAACATGCCTTCCCAACAGTCCCCCAATGTCTTAATTCATTCCAACATTAACTCAAAGTTCAAGTCCAAAGCCCCATCTGATATAAGGCAAGTCCCTTCCACCTACGAGTCTGTAAAATCAAAAGCAAGTTAGTTACCTCCAAGACACAACAGGGGTACAGGCATTGGGTACATGTTCCCATTCCAAATGGGAGAAATTGGCCAAAACAAAGGGGTCAGAGGCCCCATTTAAGCCTGAAACTCGACAGGGCATTCATGAAATCTTAAATCTCCAAAATCTGCTTTGATTCCCTTTCTCATATCCAGGGCACACGAATGCAAGGAGTGGGCTCCCATGGCCTTGGACAGCTCCACCTCTGTGGCTCTGCAGGGTACAGCCCCTACAGCTGCTTTCACAGGCTGGCATTGTGTGTCTGCAGCTTTTCTGAGCACAGAGCACAATCTGTCAGTGGATCTACCATTCTGGGGTCTGGAGGATGGTAGTCCTCTTCTCACAGCTCCACGAGGCAGTGCCCCAGTGTGGGAGCTCCAACCCCACATTTCCCCTCTGCATTGCCCTAGTAGAGGTTCTCCATAAGGCTCTGCCCCGGCAGCAGAATTCTGCCTGGACATCAAGGTGTTTCCATAAATCCCCTGAAATCTAGGCAGTGGCTTCCAAAGCTCAACTTTTGTCTTCTGTGCACCCAAAGGCCCAACACCTTGTAATGCTGCCAATGCTTGGGATTTGCACCCTTTGAAGCAATGGTCCAGCTGTACCTTGGCTCCTTTTAGCCACAGCTGGAGCTGGAGTGGCTGGAACACAGGGTGCCATGTCGCAAGGCTGCACAGAACAGTTGGGTCCTGGGCCTGGCTCATAAAACCATTTTTCCCTTCTAGGCTCCAGGCCTGTGTTGCCAGGGTCTGCCCTGAAGATTTTCTGAAATGCCCTGGAGACATTTTCCCCACTGTCGTGGCAACTCACGTTACTAATGCAAATTTCTCCAGCCAGCTTGAATTTCTCCCCAGAAAATGGGTTTTTCTTTTCTACCACATGGTCAGGCTGCAAACTCCCTAAATTTTTGTTGCACTCTGCTTCTCCTTTAAACATAAGTTCCAATTTCAAACCATCCATTTGTGAGCACATATAACTGTATGTGAGGGAAAAGCCAGGTCATGCTTTGGTGCTTAGAAATTTCTTCTGCCAGATACTCTAAATCATCTCTTTCAAGTTCAAAGCTCCACAGATCTCTAGGGCAGGGGAAAAATGCCACCAGTCTCTTTGCTAAAACATAGCAAGAGTGACGTTTACTCGAGTTGCCAATTAGTTCCTCATCTCCATCTGAGAGCACCTCAGCCTGGACTTCATTGTCCATATCACTATCAGTGTATTGGTCAAAGCCATTCAACAAGTCTCTAGGAAGTTCCAAACTTTCCCACATCTTCCTGTCTTCTTCTGAGCCCTCCAACTGTTCCAATTGCTGCCTGTTACCCAGTTCCAGAGTTGCTTCCATAATTTCAGGTTATTTTTATAGCAGTACCCCACTCCTGGTACCAAGTCTCTATATTAGACCATTTTCACACTGCTATAAAAAACTGCCTGAGACTGGGTAATTTAGAAAGGAAAGAGGTTTAATTGCCTTACAGTTCTGAATGGCTGGGAAGACCTCAAGAAACTTAAAATCATGGTGGAAGGCAAAGGATGTAGGAAGCACCTTCTTCATAAGGCAGCAGGAGAGAGAAAAAGAAGGGGTAAGTGCCAGACACCTATCAAACAACCAGATCTCATGAAAACTCACCCACTATCATGAGAACAGCATAGGGGAAACCGTCCCCACGATCCAATCATCTCCTGCCAGGAACCTCCGTCAATACATGGGGATTACAATTGGAGATGAGATTTGGGTGGCAACACAGAGTCAAACCATATCACTTTTGTATTTGAATAAATTGTATTTATTTTTATTTTCTTTTATTTGTTTTGAGACAGAGTCTCGTTCTGTCACCCAGGCTGGAGTACAGTGGCATTACCACAGCTCACAGTGGTATCCATCTCCCAGGTTCAAGTGATCCTTTTGCCTCAGCCTCCTGAGTAGCTGGGACTACAAGCATGTGCCACCATGCCTGGATGATTTTTATTTTTTTACTTTTTTGACACAAGGTCTCACTCTGCAGCTCAGGCTGTAGTGCAGTGGTCCAATCATAGCTCACTGCAGCCTCAAACTTGGGCTCAAGCAGTTCTCCTGCCTCAAGCTCCCAAGTAACTGGGAGTACAGGTGTGCGTCACCATGCCTGGCTAATTTTAAAATTTTTAATAGAGACAAAGTCTCGCTATGTTGCCCAGGCTGGCCTTGAACTCCTGGCTTCAAGTGATCCTCTCACCTTGGCTTCCTAAAGTACTGATATTATAAGCATGAGCCACTGTGCCTGCCCCTGGATTGTTTTTTGTTGTTGTTGTTGAGACAGAGTCTCGTTCTGTCACCCAGGCTGGAATGCAGTGGTGTGATCTCAACTCACTGCAACCTCCGCCTCCCGGGTTTAAGGGTTCAAGCAATTCTCTGCCTCAGCCTCCTGAGTAGCTGGGAGTACAGGCACCTGCCACCACGCCTGGCTAATTTTTGTATTTTTAGTAGAGACGGGGTTTTACCACCTTGGCCGGGCTGGTCTTGAACTCCTGACCTCGTGATCCACCCTCCTCGGCCTCCCAAAATGCTGGTATTACAGGCATGAGCCACTGTGCCGAGCCTATTTTTTCTACTCTGTAAAATATTTATGGAAGTCTACTGTTTTTCTCAGTGATTTTTGAGTTTCACGTGTTAAAATATTAATCCTTTGTGATGTTTCTTATAATCATTCTTTGTAATTGCTTTTCTGCTTTTTAATGTTGCCTATTTCTTTGACAGAAATATTACATTTATTTAATGTTGACTCAGCTAACTTCTGTGGTTTCTATTATTGTGTTTAAACTTTACTCAATTTTATAGAATGAGTAGAGAACACAGAAAAAGGAAATGGTAAATGTATTTTTATTATACATTCACCAAATACCTTCCTTGCATTTTCTTTTTCTTTCTTTCTTTCTTTCTTTCCCTCCCTCCCTCCCTCCCTCTCTCTCTCTCTCTCTCTCTCTCTCTCTCTTTCTTTCTTTCTTTCTTTCTTTCTTTCTTTTGAGACAGAGTCCCACTCTACTGCCCCGGCTGGAGTGCAGTGGTACAATCTCGGCTCACTGCAACCTCTGCCTCCCAGGTTTAAGTGATTCTTGTGCTTCAGCCTCCTAAGTAGCTGGGATTACAGGTACATGCCACCATGCCCGGCTAATTTTTGTATATTTTGCACAGACAAGGTCTCGCCATGTTGTCCAGACTGGTCTCAAACTCCTAACCTCAAGTGATCTGCCTGACTCAGCCTCCCAAAGTGCTGAGATTATAGGCATGAGCCACTGTACACAGCCACTGTTTTCAAAGATCTTCTAAATATTATTTATTCCTTTCTTTAACTTCAACACCCAACTCACACAATAGCAATACTATTGCTATTTATAACAGTAACCCATGTATATTAGTAAGTGCTTAATGGTGAATTCATAGCAACTCTCAGGTTTCTAGTAGGAATAAATCCTAAATTACAGAGAAAGTTAGATTACTTAATTCTCATGTCATTTCTGTTCTCTTGGTTAAGTAGACTGATTTTTAAAACACAGGGGACATAACTTTCATTGGTAAGATGGAAAATAAGCTCTTGGTGAGCAGTTAGCTGCCCAAATCAATCTGAATCTGAGCTCCAGAAATGATAGCTCTTCGAACTGAGATAATTCTGTCATTCTCAACAATCTTTGGTAAGTATAACTTCTTACTACTACTGCTGTATGACAGACAGCATCCTAGGAACTTTCCATGTATTATTTCTAACCTTCACAATGATATTTCCAAATACTTGTTTTACGAGTCAGGAAACAAAGGCTTAGAAAGGTTAATTAACTTGCCCACATTTACCTAGCATGTTAGCGGTGGAGCTGGGATTTGAACTCAGGTCTGTCTGATGCAAAAAAACCTGTACTCTTCTTACTATGTCAAACTGCTTTCTAAAACCCTACCTACCCTAAAACCCTAAAATCACCTTCTATGCAAGGTGATATAGTTTGCATGTTGTCCCCATCCAAATCTCATGTTGAAATGTAATCCCCAATGCTGAAGGTGGGGCCTGGTACAAGGTGATCAGATCATGGGGGTGGATTTCTCAGGAATAATTTAGTATCATCCTCTTGGTACCATCCTTGAGGTAACGAGTGATTTCTCATGAGATCTGGTCATTTAGAAGTGTGTGGCTTCTTCCCCGCCCCACTCTTTCTCTTGCTCCTGCTTTTGCTACATGATGTGCAAGCTCCTGCTTCACCTTCCGCCAAGAGTAACAGCTTCCTGAGGCCTCCCCAGAAGCACATGCTGGAGCTATGCCTCCCCTACAGCCTGCAGAACCATGAGCCAATTAAATCTCTTTTCTTTCTTTTCTTTTTATTTATTTATTATTTATTTATTTATTTTTGAGACAGGATCTTGCTCTGTCGCCCAGGCTGGATGGAGTGCAGTGGTGCAATCACAGCTCACTGCAATCACTGACTCCCAGCTTCAAAACAATCCTCCCACTTCAGCCTCCTGGGTCACGGGGACTACAGGAGCATGCCACCATGCCCAGCTAATTTTTGTATTTTTTGTAGAGAGGTGGTTTCACCTTGTTGTCCAGGCTAAGTTTGAACTCTTGGCTCAAGCAATACACTTGCTTCGGCCTGACAAAGTGCTGGGATTACAGGCATGAGCCACAGTACCTGGCCAAACCTCTTTTCTTATAAATTACCCAGTCTCGGGTATTTACAGCAATGCAAGAACAGCCTAATACCCAAGGCATAGGGGTAAATATACTATCTCATTTACATACAGAGTAATGAGTTTGATATTCTTGGTAATTTGATATTGACATTGCTGGCAAGATGTTAAAACCAGTAATTAAAAGGATAGCTGGTAAGCGATAGGGAAAGGACTCAGTCACTAGAAGCCAGTAAGGTTTTGCTAGGAGTAAACCTTGCCTGGTTATTCTCACTTCCTTTTTAATCTTGTCAACAGCTCACAGATCAGAGGAATGGTGGAATTACTCAGACAGGCATTTGGAGAAGTCTTTCCTATCATCTTGTTTATGAACACCCTGAGCTGGATGATAATATAATGAAGTGAACTCCAACCAAAGAGCCTTGATTAATGGACTGATATTCTTAGACCAATCTTTTTTGGTTTAATAATTTACAAGGATATGGATACAGATAATAACTCTGCTGATACTGTGAGGCTTCGGGGAGTAGCTGATGTTGAGATGAATGAATCCAGATCCAAGATAATTTCAACAGAATGGAAAAATGGGCAGATCCTAACGAGATGAAATTTAACAGGGTTGAAAGAGGAGTCCTCCACTATGGTCCCAGGCTAGCTCACATATAGCTGGGGGATACAGTGCTTCACACTTCTTGGTGAAGAGACTAAGGAATTATTTATATGATGAGACAGTCTCATGAGTCTGGCCATGATAGGTTGCACAAGCCACAGTGTAGCGTCTGGTTTAGGAATCTCATGGCCCCACTCACCGTGGTGAGGCTCGTGTGCTTTCTCAGGGACTCTGATGAACAGAACATGCACCAGAGGGACTTTCCATCAAGGGAGTCACTCAAACTTGTGTCTCTAATCACATAATCAACAGTTGGATGAACTAGAAAGGCTTAACCTGAAGAAGGCTTAGGGGAGATTAGGTATTTGTCTCCAAACTTCTGAAGAGCTGAATTGGAAAAGCAACATGGAAAAAAGATACTTGGTATAGGTAGGTTTGGAGGGTGCAACTGGGTAGAAGTTACAAGAGACAGACTCTGGCTTCACTGAAGGAAGAACTTTCTAACATAGCTATAGAAAAATGAAATGAACGATTTCAAAGAACTAAGTCCCTTAACTTGGGACTCTTGTTCAATCAGAGGCAGGATGAGTAACCATACGAGAGGGATGTTTAAGAGAATTTTAGTATTCAGTAAGGTCAGACCATATGATTGCTAGGATATCTTCCTAACCAGAGATCCTACCATATTCCAAAAACAAAATTTTTAAATATATAGCTACTCACATAAGAAATAAAATGTGATTCGTGTGAAAAAGAACAAAAAGCAACAATATTATCAAATAAACAAGAAAACCAATTCAAATGTGACTTTAGGCATGTTTCCTAAAACTCTCTGTCTTCAGCTTACTTCTCTGGCTTACTTTCCAAATTTATCACTGTATCTGAAAACTTGTTTCTCTAGGTTATATTATGGAGGCTCTGTTAGTGGATCTGGGCAAACCACATGTGTATTTTAAAATCACTGAGTGATTCTAATGCTCAGTCAGTTTGGGGGACTGCTGAAATTCTAGACTTATGTACAGGGGTTACCTTCTATTTTGTATAAGAAATTTGTCTGTATATGTAAAGCTTGAAAAGAACTTAGTAATTCTAATCAACTTGTTAATATTTAAGGCCTCTGCCGTTTAATATTTAAGCACCATTTTAACGCAGGCAACAAACTCAATCTCAGTTTCTAAACTCTAACAATTTAAAACATAAAAATATCACATCCAGGCTGGGTGCAGTGGCTCATGCCTATAATCCCAGCACTTCTGAGGCAGGAGGATCACTTGAAGCTAGGAGTTGGAGACCAGAATAGGCAGCAAAGTGAGACCCCACCTCTACAAAAGTTTTTAAAAGTTAGCTGGGCATTGTGGTATGCAGCTGTGGTCCCAGCTACTTGGGTGACTGAGGTGGGAGGATCACTTAAGCCTAGGAATTCCAGGCTGCAGTGAGCTGTGATTGTGCCACTGCACTCTGGCCTGGGAAACAGAACAAGACTCTGTTTCTAATTTAAAAAAAAAAAAAAAAAAAAGGAACACTTTTATCAGAGGAGTTTGGTAGGAGGCTCTGGGGTCATAAATCTGCTTATTCATCTGTTCTCGCGAAGACTTTAGATGAGACGTGACAGAAATCCATCATCAAACGCCCTTTTGATTCAGAGGACAAATCCATCACCTGTGGCTTTCTGGACTTTGAGACAAATGGTTCCTACAGCTAATCTAGCTCAGGCGTCCCTCCCCTCCCCCTACCAGAGGATGGGAAGACAAACTGAAAGAAGAAAAGAACAGGAAAGAGACTGGCCTATAGCAAGTTTCTTGTGGAGTAAAAGTCCAGCAATTATTAAAGACTGACAAGAAATAATGAATTAAAATGAGGCAATGACACAACCTATCCAAATCTAAAAGAAGAGGACTTTTACATGTATACGCCAATAAAAGCAATATTAGTAGGATTATTTGTATTTTCTGAAAGTTAAGTTTGGAAAGTCATTTTTCTGGAAATAATTCTTATGCAGACTTTATGTTACCTGATACAGTAACAGTATGACAATAATGATGATACTGTAATAATAGTGACACTGTATTCATTGTTAAGAAATCTAATACAAAAATCCTCTAACTTGGTTTCTTGGTGTCTGGCAAGTTGCCATAAGTATCTCATAGTGAAAATCGTCACCACTGACAATGAACTGGCTGGTCAGATAATGCTGATTTTTAATTAATGTTTACCAGAGTACAGAAGAGAACCTGACCCAATTCTAAATTGGAATTGAACTCTTTGTCTTTCCCTTCCCATGCTAAATGCAAGTCCACAGTCACTTAGCACTTGGTCAAATTCTTTCTTGCACATTTTTCAGAGCCTTCTGTTGCCATCCACAGTTTTGGGAAATGGGGTTATAGCAGAGAACAAATCATGTCCCTTTTCTTATAAAGCTTGCATTCTACCATAGGAAGATAGTCAATAAACAAATGCCCAAATAAAAAAAAAATTCAAATTAAAAAAAAAAGGTAAGAAGGTAACTTCCGAGTTGCCCCTCTGGTGCATAGACACTTCCTTTTAATGATGATTTGGACAGGTCAAATCTTTTCAAAACTTTCCCATTAGTGGAAGGAAATATTGTACTTACAGATGCACAAGACTATGAGAAAAAGGAGGTATGTGACCAGTTCCCGTAAAACACTTTTAAGGTATTTCTCTCGGTTAGTGCTGCTTTCCTCCATGAGTCTTGTTCCCCAGAGACCTTTAAAATAATAATGAAAAAAAGAAAAGATGTCATTTTATTTAAGAAATCTCATGAATGGCAAAAGGGAAAATAAAGAACAAACTAAACAGTATCACCTGTAAGGGAGAGTCTCCCTTTTTTTTTTTTTAAATCACATTTTGAATGCAACCGAGAAACTGGTTTTGTAGGCCTACCTTTTATTTAAGACTACATCTGGCTCCACTGTTACCCCAAACATGCAAAACATAAGGCAACAATCCTGATCATTTTATAGGCTCCCAAGCCCATTAGGAGTATCTTAGTCAAATTTTAAAAAGAGAACAGGAAATAAGGAAGGCCTAACAGAGGAGTTAAATAATTGTGCAAAACGTATCAGTTCTTCCCATTTGAGGTGGATACAACCTTGTAATTATCCCACTACTAAACCCAGTTAAGAACATGATGTAACTATATTTCAAGTAATACCTTTTAGGTCACCCCTGATGAAAAGAAGTCCTTGCTGGAGAATCGTTTCAACATAGAAACATGTTATGCTTCTAACCCACTGGCATAAAAGCTCTGCTCTGTAAGAGCAGAAGCTGTCCTATTAAAAAACTCCATGGTGACTGATTACACTAAGCGTGCTTGGCTTAGCAGATTTTTAAAAAAGCAATTAACATACAATCTTTAAAAGCAGCAACTCATCCATGTTCCCTCTCTCTCTGTAGAAAGAGTAGAATCAGCAACCATGTTCTACGTTTTAGCAGATGGAAAAAGCGTTGGGCTGGCTGAGTGAAGATGACGTAACCCTCCATGAGCTTGCTGGAGAGAGTGACCGCAAGTTTTGGACTCAGTCAGCAGCAGACATGGTGGTCATCATCCAAACCCCCGTTAATGAACAGTGTGGTAAAGTCACATTGCTGGTTACTTGGAAGAACCTTAATATTTTCCAAAAAAGACAAACCTCTCAATCCTTTCAGTTACATTAGGTTGGCCGTTAAATGGAAACCAACCTGGTCCCTGCATGTTGTCTCACACTTTGATTCCACAGACCTTAACTCCTTCAATAATGGAAACTCACATAGCCACTTTCACCATAATCAAGCCACACAGAGAAATGGGAAAAAGAGCATAAGGTCTTTTACTTCGAAGAAATGAGTTCATCATTAGTGTTCATGTATTTTTTAAGTCTTATAATAATATATAAGTTCTATTCCTGAATTTGGGTATTCCCTTTTCTTTTCTTTTTTCCTCCCAAATGTCCTTTAGGAAAATCAGCACTGAATTCAAAAACACTGTGTTACGCATCACACGTTTCACCAACACTGAGAGTGGAGCATAACTTATGACCAACTTTGCTTCTGCCAAGATCTGGTAGTTGTCAGGGAATTACTCACTCAGAAGAAATGCAGCAAGCAGAATGTTTGTTCACTGAAACACTATCATACTAAAGAATTATTACAAATTTAGATGACACGGAAAATTACAACTTAGAATAACACAGAGGCAGCCAAAGATTAGGCTCGGTAGCCTGGACACAAACACACCACTGCTTTGGGTAAATTTCTTTTGGAGGCCAGGCCCAAAATATATGTCAACAGAGACTGCTGTCTCTTTACTCCCAGGAAACACTGTTGCCCTGTCTCACTTCGTCAATGATTTCATTCTTTCTCATGGTTTATAAACAACTAGGCACTAAGGAACAGCCATGATTCTTAGTATTTATACATGGTATTGCTTGGCCTATAAATAGAAAAAACAAACTCCTATCAAATTTTCTTCAAACTAGGCTGGGTGCGGTGGCTCATGCCTATAATCCCAACACTTAGGAGGCTGAGGCGGGTAGATCACTTGAGGTCTGGAGTTCGAGACCAGTCTGGCCAACATGGTGAAACCCCGTCTCTACTAAAAATACAAAACTTAGCCAGGTGTGGTGGTGGGCGCCTGTAATCCCAGCTACATGGGAGGCTAAGGCAGGAGAATTACTTGAACCCGGGAGACAGAGGTTGAAGTGAGCCAAGATCATACCACTGCACTCCAGCCTGAGTGACAGAGTAAGATTCCATCTCGAAAAAAAATAATAATAATTTATTCAAGCTAAACTTGTGATGACCTATGGCAATTTAATTCTAGCCTTTGAATGAAACACTTCAAAGGGAAAGAAACAAGTCCTCATATGTATGAATTTATTTATTTTGAGGCAGGGTCTCTCTCTCTGTTACCCAGCCTGGAGTGTAGTGATGCAATCATAGCTCACTGAAGACCTCCTGGGCTCAAGCCACCCTTCCACCTCATTTTTTGATTTTTTGCAGAGATGAGGTGTCAATATGTTGCCCAGGCTGGTCTCGAATTCTCAGCCTCAAGTGATCCTCCTGCTTCAGCCTCCCAAAGTGCTGGGATTAGAGGCATGCCACTGCACTCGGCCTCCCTTATATTTTTATATTATATACATCCATATATTTTCTTTCTTTTTTTTTTTTTTTTGAGACAGACTCTCACTCTATCACCCAGGCTGGAATACTCTGGCACAATCACGGCCCAATGCAGCCTTGACCACCTGGGCTCAAACAATCCTCCTGCCTCAGCTCAGCCTCCCAAGTAGCTTAAACTACAGGCACATACTACCAAGTCCAACTAAGTTTTTAATTTTTGTAGATGTGGGGTCTCATTACATTGCTTAGGCTGGCCTCAAACTCCTGGGCTCAAGCAATCCTCTCGCTTTGGCCTCTCAAAGTGCTGGGATTACAGATGTGAGCCACTGTGCTTGGCCCTGTGTATTTTCTTTTTCTAAATTACTCTATCTACTTCCTCAAATATTTACTGCTTTAAGTTTTTCATCCCATTTTCCCATTGGGTGTGTATGTAGGACCAATCTTAGCGTACAGGGACCTTTTACATCCGGATGGGTGAGAAATAGTTGCATCTACAAGTAGGAAAAATAGCTGTCCTGCAGCCAACTATTCTTCATGTTTGGCAGAGCTGTTAGGATAAGAATGGTTAAGGACGGAATCATGTGCAAATTGATGACATTCTTCAAAATCAATTGTTGTCTTTCCCACAGATGTTCTAGTTGTGGTGGGAGTAACTTCCCAGCATTGCAGGTATTCAATGTTTCCAGCTGTTAGGGAGAACACGGAATAAGTACAGACTCGACTTCCTTTAAGAGGGTGCTTAGCTAATGCCAGAACGCAAAGCCAGAGTACATCATCTAAAGCACGGTCCTCAGTCCCCAGACTGCAGATGGGTACTGGTCCATAAACTGTTAGGAACCCGGCCCCACAGCAGGAGGTGAGCTGCAGGCGAGCAAGCATTATCGCTGGAGCCCTGCCTCCTGTCAGATCAGCGGTGGCATTCGACTCTCACAGGAGTGACAACCCTATTGTGAACTGCGCATGTGAGGAATCTAGATTGTCCGCTCCTTATGAGAATCTCACTAATGCCTGATGATCTGAGGTGGAACAGTTTCATCCCCAAACACTTCCCACTCCAGGTCTGTGGAAAAATTGTCTCCCATGAAACCAGTCCCTGGTGCCAAAAAGACTGGGGACTGCTGATCTAAACAGTACATTCCTCTGCACAATGTCACTTCTTAATATGAACACTAGGGAACTCTGTAATGGAGAACTCCAAGCACAAAAGATATTCCAAACATAAACAGTTGGCTTTGAACAAAAATGTCATTTCTCCAACTATTTTATCTAAATCCTTTCAAAGACTTTTTATTAGCTGGGTGCGGTGGCTCATGCCTGTAATCCCAGCACTCTGGGAGGCTGAGGTGGGTGGATCACCTGAGGTCAGGAGTTTTGAGACCAGCCTGACCAACACGGTGAAACCTCGTCTCTACTAAAAATACAAAAGTTAGCTGGGTATGGTGGCGAGCTACTCGGGAGGCTGTAATCCCAGCTATTCGGGAGGCTGAGGCAGGAGAATCGCTTGAATCCGGGAGGCGGAGGCTGCAGTGAGCCGAGATCACACCACTGCATTCCAGCCTGGGCAACAAGAGTGAAACTCCGTCTAAATAAATAAATAAATAAATAAATAACTACAACTTTTTATTTTAGAAAATATCAGAAATATCACAAAGAGAGAGTGATATAATGACAAATCTATCACCTAGATCCAACAATCTCAACTCAATGCCAATCCTAGTTCATTTACATCCTCACCCATCTGATGCCACTGCTGATCTGACAGGAGGCAGTAATGCTCACTAGCCTGCTGCTCACCTCCTGCTCTGCGCCCCGGTTCCTAACAGGCCACAGACCATTACCACCCCGATTATTTTGGAATTAATTCCAGCTATTGTATCACTTCATCTGTTAGTATTTCAGTTCCATGGTTAAAAGGTTAATTGTGGATCTTTCACCTCACACTACCCTGCCCCATCTGAAATACATGAAACCCGTATGGCCTATTATCAAGGCATAGTGCAACACAGGGCTTTGGAGTCAAATGATATATTAAACTGAGGGCTTAACCACTTGGGAGCTGAGAAAGCTTACCTGACATCATGAGCCTCTGCTTCCTCATTTAAAAATGGAGTAAGAGTACCTTTTTGTGGGGTTGTCCTGGGAATTAGAAATATTACTTGTGGAGCACTTCGAGTGCCTGGAAGCGGCCTGTCTGTAGCTTCAGAAACAAGCCCAGATCTGCAAAATGGCCTTTTGGAGGCCCAGTTGGTCCAGATTTCAGAGCGGTATAAAGACTCAAATCCGTATGAACTATCAGTTCATTGTGATAGCCTGACCAAATTCTCAGTGTATTTATATCATAAAAGAATTCTCCTTTTGTGCTAAGACACATGTGAGTCTCATTTACAAGAATGAATACAATCCTTCCTAGTATTCATTTGAATTGCAGGGACACTTTTAGAAAGGGAAGTGGCTTTTTATCTGTATTTGTCCATTTTCTATAGAAAAGACAGTTGCTACCTTAAGTAATATTGACTCCTGAATCTTGAATTTCTTTTTTTCTTTTTTTTTTTTTTGAGACAGTGTCTTGCTATGTTGCCCAGGCTGGTCTCGGATTCCCAGGCTCAAGCAATCTTCCCGCCTCAGTCTCTTTAAGCAGCTAGGATTAAAGGTGTGTGCCACTGTGCCTGGCCTGAATCCTGAATTCTTTTTTTTTTTTTTTTGAGATGGAGTCTCGCTCTGTCGCCCAGGCTGGAGTGCAGTGGCGTGATCTCGGCTCATTGCAGCCTCCTGGGCTCAAGCAATCCTCCTGCCTCAGCTCAGCCTCCCAAGTAGCTTAAACTACAGGCACATACTACCAAGTCCAACTAAGTTTTTAATTTTTGTAGATGTGGGG
>NW_012116577.1:3038933-3044988 GCF_000951035.1 Colobus angolensis palliatus | reverse complement strand
TTTTTTTTTTTTTTTTTTTTAGATACAGGCTGTCACTCTGTCACCCAGGCAGGAGTACAGTAGTGTGATCACAGCTCAATGCAGTCTCAATCTCCCAGGCTCAGCTGATTCGCCCACCCCAACCTCCCAAATAATTGGGACTACAGGCATGTGCCATCCTGCCTGGCTAATTTTTGTATTTTTTGCCACTCACTATGTTGCCCAGGGTAGCCTTGAACTGCTAGGCTTAAGTGATCCTCCCATCTCAGCTTCCCAAAGTGTTGGGACTACAGGCATGAGCTGCTGTGCCTGGCCTGATTCTCTTTGTTGGAATCCTCCCATATCTGGGAACTGGCATTGCAATGACTTACTTATACCTCTGTTTTCCCTACTAAACCCTAAGCTCCTTGAAGGTCAAGACCTTGTACTATTCATCTCTGCATCCCTAGTACCTATCACAAAAGAAAGTCCCATAAATGTTTTTTACTGCATGAATTCTGTTACTGACACAACCTTATCACAACCCCAAAGGGTAGCAAGCCTCCCTCAAAAAAATCCCCAGAGTAATGAAAATACAAAGTCTGCTTGTTCAAAATTATGCTGCAAATAAAAAAGGAAAGGGAGGAAGTGATGGAGTAAAGTTCAGATTAAAAATAAAGGGAAAGTCACAACAGTCAGAAGGTGGAAAAAAACTGTAAATGCCCATGAACTGATGAATGGATAAACAAAATGTGGTGTATGTGTATATGTGTGCAAACTTCCTTTTTACGACCGAATAGGATTTCACTGTGTGTGCACAATGTGTGTGTACACACACAATGAAATCCTATTCGGTCGTAAAAAGGAAAGACATTTTCACGCATGGGTAAACCTTGAAAATATTATGCTAAGTGAATAAGTTAGACACAAAAGATCAAACATGGTCTCATTTCACTTGTATCAGGTAGCTAGAATAGGGAGACTCACAGACAGGGAAAGTAAAATGGAGGTTACCTGGGACTAGGGCAAGGGGGAATGGGGAAACAGGGAGTTACTGTTTAATGAGTACACAGTTTCTGTTTGGGATGATAAAAGTTCTGGAAATAAATTGTGTTAAGTCCATTTACATAATATAATAAATCTACTTAATGCCACTTAACTATATACTTAAAATGGTTAAAATGGCCAATTTTATGTTATGTATATTTCACACCAATTTAAAAAAAATAAATAGAGAGGCAGGCTCTCCCACTGCCTAGATCAATTAGAATTCTGGATACACGGACTGTGTTGGTATGATTTATCCTGCATGTCCTAATAAATAAATGTTCATAAACTAGAGAGACGCAGACAATTGCTGGCTAAAGTTAGGTTTGGGCACTACTGGCATATAGCACAGTGGGTGAGAAACACTTTGAACACAAAGTGCCTGGAATTAAGTCCTTCCTGCAACATCTACTAGTTGTGGCCCTGGGCAAGTCATTTAACCTTTAGAAGGCTTAGTGCCCTCAACAGTAAAGTGGTGATGGATGATAGTTCTTTCTTCACAGATTGTTGTGAGGATAAAAATGACACTACGAATATAAGGATTTTAACACAGTGCCTGGCACACAGTGAGCAATAAACCATTACTTCTTTTTGAATTTAACAGTCTGGGGCAGGGTTTCTCAAAGTCTTCACTCCTGGTAATTTGGGTGGGAGAATGCTTTGTAGGGTGTGTGGGTGGGACTGTACTGTGCATTGTAGATTAGTACCATCCTTAACCTCAAACCAGGAAATGCCAGGGGCATCCCCCCAGGTATGACAATCAAAAATATCTCCAGAGATTGCCAAATATCCCCTGAGGGGCAAGACTGCCCCTCTCTCCCACTGAAAAGCTGTAATTTAGGATAATGCTCTTCTGGTGATGGCCTAAGACTAAGTTCTGAAGCCTCAAGACAGGCTAAATTCATCAGCCACTGTGTATAGACTATCACGAGCAGCAACTAAGAGCGGGGAGTTGGATGTTTGCAGTTTCTGTGTGGTAGCATCAACCAAAGCCAAGTTCAAATCTTTTTTTAAGTTTCAATAACCTTTCCAATAATTAGTTATGCTTCCCTTTACACATCAAAAGGGAAGGCAGAAAAAATAAAAATTACATAAATTGTGGCAAAATAAAATAATTGCACTGGAGGTCACTTATTAAACACAATCAGCACACCAATTTCAATGTCAAGACCCAATTATTTTAGGAGAAATAAGAGTCGACTTACTATTTCATTTGAGTCTGAGCACTAATAAGGCCATCGCTAGCCATCTATCGAAATTCATTTTTTCCCTCCTGGGCACATGGCTACATTACACTTTCCAGCCTCCCTGGTAGGTATCCTTGGCTAAATAATTAAGAACTTTGTCCAGCCTGTAATCCCAGCACTCTGGGAGGCCAAGACGGGCGGATCATGAGGTCAGGAGATCGAGACCATCCTGGCTAAAATGGTGAAACCCTGTCTCTACTAAAAAATACAAAATAGCCGGGCGACGTGGCGGGCGCCTGTAGTCCCAGCTACTCGGGAGGCTGAGGCAGGAGAATGGCGTCAACCCGGGAGGCGGAGCTTGCAGTGAGCTGAGATCCGGCCACTGCCCTCCAGCCTGGGCGGCAAAGCGAGACTCCCTCTCCAAAAAAAAAAAAAGAAAGAAAATTAAGAACTTTGCCAATGGGTCATGACTGAAAGTGATGTGGGCCATTTCTAGGACAAGGCCTTTAAGGAAACAGCAGTGGCAAGCCTTCTTCACACTCTCCACCAGAACCTACATGTGGCTGTTAAGCTTTGACCACAGAGGCAATGACAGGGCCCTGGCACAGCCAGCAGGGAAGAAGCCTGGATCCCTTAATAACCATATGGGGGAAAGCTGCTGCTAACCTGGAATACCCTCTCCGAAATGTTACATGAGCAAAAAATTAACTTCTTGTTCTTCAGGGTATTGAAGGAGAGGGAGATATCTGTTTTAGCAGCTTGGCCTACCCTTACTTGTACAGCTAGTACTTCATAGTTTCTCTAGGAAAAAAAAAAAAAGCCCAAGAATATATGCCTAAAATAACAAACAGGAACTGACTTTAACAGGTTGATATATTCAGAAAAATACTCAACTTCTGAAATTCAGAAAATTTTATGACTCAGAGTGCCACATTTTATCTTTGTACTGAAAGAGTTTGTTAAGAAAAGAATAAACAAATACCTGAGGATACTTTTAAGTCTGGGCTTCATCTTTAAATCTTTCAATCATCCTTGGCTTCCTTTGGTCCCGGCCCTCTTCACCTCCTTTCTGGCTGCCTCCTACAGGTCTTCTTGCCTCCTGTCTCCCTCTGCCAAGCTCTCCTGTACACCATGCTGCTGACTCAATTTCCTTTCAGCATGTTCTGTTCCTGCTCAGAAACTTTCAACTCCTTCCTAATATTTAGGGATACATTCTCAATTCCTTGATGAGACACAATGCATCCTGCAAACAGGCCTCAACAGGCCTCAAACATGTCTTCTTTCTTTACTATTTTACTTCTCCTAAGAAGATAGATCTATCTACTGTAAAAGAAGCAAAATTGACCATTTGTCCATCTTGGACTGATATCATTAAACAACAAACCAGAGCACGGTGAGGCTAGAAAAGACCTTGGAGGCTAGGTTCAACTCCTCCATTTTATAAATGAGGAGCTCAGGTAGTCTGAGTGAGTCATACAAAGTCACAAAGGCAAGAGACTTCCAGGGAAACTCTGACCACTCCAAACTTCAGACATTTCTCCTACCTTTAAAAATTGCAAGTTACTTTCTGTTCTGACCCTAGGGCACTGCTTACATAGTGCATATAAGATTTCTGTCATTAGTATTCAAAGGGGGCAGGGGGAATCTCAACCCGTTCATGGCTACTTATTTTACTTTTCTGGGTTTTCGTCCATAGGAGAACAGTGATATGCTATTCTAGTTTATTTCTTCATAGCAGCTAGCACAGTGCTATCTTCACAGTAGGTGCTAAATATTTAACAAGTGTGCTTATTGAATAAGTGACAAGAATATCAATTATATTTCTTCATAAAAGAAAGGAATAACAATTTATTTAAAAATTTTATATAATTAAAACTCTTCAGCTAGGAGCAGCAGCTTGCACCTGTAATCCCAACTACTTGGGAAGCTGAGGTGGGAGGGCAGTTTGAGCCCAGCAGTTTGAGGCTGCAGTGAGCTACTTTTGCTTCCCCGCACTCTAGCCTCGGTGACAGAATGAGACCCTGTCTCTCAAAAAAAAAAAAAAAAAATTCCTGAGTCCTGAGTCTGCTTGCCTACAAATCAGACCACCGACACACTTTCACTAGAGGTTTTACAACTATGAGCTTATTCATTTTGTTTCCTGAAATCTTTCTTTAAAAGAAATAAATTTACATACATACTCATATGAAATATATATTTCATTTCTCTATATTCTATTATTAAGTTTATTCAGACAAAGTTAGGTGTGTTATCAAATTCTTAAACTGAGTTAAAAGGATCATGCAACTTACCATTATTTATTAATTTAAAAGGAACTTCTGTCTCACCTCAGTGAATATTTTTTAAATGCACATTTTAAATGGTGTAAAATAACATATAATTTAATTAATCCAGTTTTGAACCTTAAAAAGTGTGTTTTATTAATCATTAATCTACTAACACAGGTTATCCAAAAAGGATCTTTTGTTCCCCGCCATGCCTTGAATTAACTAGTGTAAGTACCTCCATAAAAGAAGTACCAAAATGTTTACATTTATATTTCTGAAGTGCTAACACATGGCAAATACATGCTGCACATTTTATGTCTTCACTCATTTAATTCTCTCAACGAGTCAAGGACTAAGCGTTATGATCATCTCTCTAAAAAAAAAAAAAATCCAAAAATTGGGGCTCAGAGAGGTTAAGTAACTTGCTCAAGGTCATACAGCAAATGAGTGGTGGAACTGGGATTTGAGTGTAGGCCTGATCTGGTTTTAATCACATTGCTGTAACAACACCTGGATTGTTTTTGTGCAAGACTTTCAAAACTGACAGGAGGGGAAGAACAAGAAAAACTCAGAACAACTGAGAATGGAAACTCTTAAAAATATCGATTAAAATAATTTGGAGGGTAAAAGCAAACGTGACACTTTTCCAAGGATACCTCTGACAAAATTTGTAAAAAGATAATTTCCTCTGGTATTGGAAAATTCATGTCCTCTTACTGGGCACTGGCAAATTTGAAAATTCCTCTTCTGCCTTTTGTAGAGCTGGGCGCACTGGACTCAGATACATTTATCAGCTGCTATCTGGTGACTTCATCATTTTGGTGGAATTTCAAAGAACAATTAATTTAGTTATTTAAAAACATACTTCAAATTTTTTTAAAACAATGTAATCTTTCCTTTGCAACTGTTTTTAGAAAAATGTCTAGAATCAGAAACGGCCAAATAACTTCATGGATATTATTTTATTCTATTTGTGGTGTTCTCAACAGCTCCCACTCCCCAAAACAAACACACACATCACCAAAAAAAATCATCAATGACAATCTGCCACACTCCTCCCACAACTTGACATTGTATGTTCTGTACTGCTGCCCTTTTCAGCCCGGGGCAACGCAGCATCCAGGTAAGAAGGAATAAGGAAACCACAGGTGACTGTAATATTTTCCTTTACATTCTGTGACATTATCAAATATGCAGTTGCAACTACCATCATTTATACTACAAGTAATGTTCATTTTTTCCCCTACAAGAAAAAAAAAAACCCAGATGTACTTTCACTCTAATTAGGCTTTCACTAATTTTCAGTTAAAAAAGGACTATGGTGACATATCCTAAAGAAGGAGGTATTAAATAAATGTGCACCAACAAGAGCGCAGTGGAATTCCGCGCTGGGTACCGGAAATAGGGCAGGATTAGCGGAGGTGGGGAATGCGCTTCCAAGCGAGGCGCAACGCAGAAGGCATGCGAGATGGAGCCCGGGGAGCGGCCGCCGCGGGAGATGGCCCCGGCTGGCGCCGCCTGTTCAGGTTTGTGCATCGGCAGCTGCGGGTCGCGCGCTCTTACCTCGCAGCCCGCGAACCAGCCTCTCCGCCCAGG
>NW_012116577.1:2965650-3038163 GCF_000951035.1 Colobus angolensis palliatus | reverse complement strand
AGCCGCCCCCGCGGTCTTCGCGCTTGCCCTGCGGCTCTCGGCCCCGCGTTCCAAGTGGAGCCGGAGCCTGGGCGCGGGCGCCCACATTCCATTCCCGGGAAGGGCGTCGCTGACCCGCCCGCCCGCCTGCAGGGGAAGGGCTCCTGGAGCTGTCGCTGCCTGCCCGACGCCGAGATAACTCTTGGGTCCCCATTAACCACTAGCCACTTCTGCCTCGATTTACCAAAGTGCAGGGAAAGAACATTTTGGTGAGATGGTGTGAATTAGCGACATCCAGCCTGAGCTGAAGTCTCCAGCGGGGCAAAGAAATCTTTTCATTTGTAAACTACCAAGGCTGACTTGCTGTGCATTTGACGGGCCTCCTGTCCCTGATTCTGCTGGTTTGGAGATGCTTTCTCGATCTTTGGTTGGCTTCTCTCTCCACACGTTGTGGGGATCCAGGGATTCGTCTTAGGACTCTCGGATCGCTGGTGCCTCCACCGTGATCTCCGGTCTCCCCGCGGCCAGCACTGACTTATAGCAACAGAATCCCGCATGAGGGCCTAGGCACAGGACTTTGTTTCCACTCTTCTGAACACATCTAACGAGATGCTCTGCAATTGTCTGAAACTTATCCTACCCTAAGCCAGTATCTTGTCCCCTTCTCTGGAACCTGCTTCTCTTCCTTCCTGTATCCCCAGGTGAGGTTTGGGGCTTCGCTGTCCTCCTCACTTCCCAGGCCAGTCTTCTTCATGGGAAGGCTCGCTGTTTACCCTCCACCGCCTACACCTCATCTTCTTGTTACTTTTGTCCCACAAATATCTCTCTGATGTGATCGCTGTTACTCACTCCTGCTGGCTTGATCTTATGTCTTGCATTATTGCACATTAGAACAATTGATCCCTGTCAACTCCATCTCTATTCTCCACGTCGGTGTCCTCACTATTTCCAGGTTATATTGCAGAACCAAAGCTGCTTATTTGTCACGTTGATGCTTAGACACCTCTGTGGGCTTCTGGTAGCTTAAAGGATACAATTTAATTTCCGTGGTTTGGTTTAGTAAATTCTCAGATTCTGCTCCTGTATTTGTTTGTTAGGGCTGCCATAACAAAGTACCAGAGACTGGGTGGCTTAACAAAAATTTATTTTCTCACCCCATCTCTACAAAAAATACAAAAATTAGCAGGCTTTGTGGCGTATGCCTTTGGTCCCAGCTACACAGGAGGCTGAGGTGGGAGGATCGCTTGAGCCCGGGAAGCAAAGGATGTAGTGAGCCGAGATCAGGCCACGGCACTCAGGTGACAGAGTGAGACTCTGTCTCATAGAGAAAGAAAGAGAGAGAGAGAGAGAGAGAGAAGAAAGAGAGAAAGAAAGAAAAACAGGAAGGAAGGAAGGAAATAAAAAGAAAAGAAAAAAATGTATTTTCTCACGAGATGTTGGCAGGGCTGGTTTCTTCTGAGGCCTCTCTCCTTGGCTTGCAGATGGCTCTGCTTCTGTGTCCTCATGCCCTCTACCCTCTTCCTTCTGTATGCATCTGTGTCCTAATTGTCTATTCTTATGCATCATATTGGATTAGGGCCTATCCTCATGACCTTGTTTTCACTTCATTACTTCTGTAAAGACCCTGTCTCCAAGTATGGTCATGTTCTGAGGTACTGGGGGTTAGGACTTCAACACAGAAATTTTGGGGAGGACACAATTTAGCTATAACAGCTCTTAATCTATTCCTCTACCATGGCCTCCCATGCCATCCATCCACCTTAGCGAATTATTCATTTGTTCCCTAGACACATATAACATGCTGCTAATATTTAGGTAGTTATGGCTGCCTATTACCTGATCCTGCAGTTTGTTAATTTAGACATTCATGTTCTTCTCTTAACTGTGAGCTTCTCAAAGGCAAGACTGGTGGGTCTGGAGCACAGCCCTGGCTCATGCTATTCATCAGTTCGTTCTGAAGACATTTCCTGTGCCCTGAATTAGGATCTGGGCATGTAGAGCGGAGTATGATACGGCCCTGGACCTCAAGAGGAGACAGACCAAAAATCAGAGATTACCAAGTGGATTAAGGGTTATGGTGTCTGTCATCCAAGGAACTTCTAAAGCTGAAGATGCCCTGAATAGTACCACCATTACTGCAGAGTCAAAGGATTATTACAGACACATTCCAATAGAGGAGAGCCAGGCCTGGAAAGAGAATGCAGAATCTGAGCCAAAGGGTCCTCTGGAGAATAGGCCTAGTAAAATGTTTTCAAATTGTGATCAGAAGATCTCCAGCATCACTTGGAGCACTTGCTAAAAATATAGATACTGGGTCCCCATTCCAACCTTGTTGACTCAGAATCTTCCGGATTCCAGTCCTGAAATTCTGAATTTTCACAGGGGAATCTCAGTCATCCAAAGTTTGAGAAGCACCAATGTGTTCCAAATGGAAGAAGTTTCATAAATATTTCCCCTGTATTTCTATACTTCACTGTTAGCACTAGTGAAGCAATCATCTGGAATCCCAGACTTAGAAGAAACTTCAGTGGTCTTTGAGTCACACTTACTCTGGGCTTGTGCCTGCAGTCACCGATTCATGGTAAGGACCCTGGAACCAGACTGCCAGGATTCAGATTTTGCTCCCTACTTCCTAGCTGTGTGACCTTGGGCAAGTCACTTCATCGCCTTGTGCCTCCAAAAATGAGGATAATGATAATACCTACCTCATAGGGTTGTGAGGATTAGGTGAATTAATACATGTGTTTTAGTTCATTCGGGCTGCTATAAAAAATACTATATACTGGGTGGCTTATAAACAACGAACCTTTATTTTTCACGGTTCTGGAAGCTGGACAGTCCAAGATCATGCTGCCAGCTGATTAGCTGTCTGATGAGAGTCCACTTTCTGGTTCACAGGCTGCACCTCCTAGCCGTGTCTTATGGCAGAAGGGGCAAAAGAGATCCCTTGAACTTCTTCTCTAAGGGCACTAATCCCATTTGTGAGGGCTCCACCCCCAAGGTGTAATCGCCTCTCAGAGGTTCTACCTCCTTATACCATCACTTTGAAGGTTAGGATTTCAATGTATGAATTATGGGGGAACACAAACACCCAGACCATAGCATGTGGAACAACACCGTCTGACATGTACGTGCTAATAGTGTTAGAACTAGTCTTAGCTCTTATATCTTAATTATGATAACTATTTTCATCTATTATAATTGTTTTTGTGAATATCTTTGTTCCAGCTAGGCTGTGAGTTTCTGTGAGGCTGTGAGGGCTCCATGCCCATCCTAGAGGCTTCCATGACAAATACTTACTAAGCACCTACTATATGCCAGGCACAATACTAGGAGAGATGGCAATTCATTAAATAGGGGAAAAGCCCAGCTCTCATAGAGGTGAGCTTATATTTTACAGGGTTTGAGGGGATTCAGAAGAGAGATTGCCCAGGCTGGCATGGGTAGGGAAGGTAGGTAGGGCCAAATCAGGGGAAGCCTCAGATGCATATTAAGGAATACAGACTATAGTTAATGATATCATAAATAGGCCTTTTTTTTTTTTCTTTCTACAGTGTCAATTCCTATTTAAAACAAAATCTGGAATCTTCTTCTTGAAACTATATCCTCACCCTTAAAAGAATTCAAATTGATTGGAAATGTGTCTGCACATACATAATTTAGAGTTATATGTGTGCTTACCCAAAATTTTCTTTACAAATTATTGCAAGAAATGTAATCATTAAAAATTCACAGCAATTTGTGTATAATACCACTTAAATAGCATTTGGTTCATTGCACCCTAAATCTTACATTTTGGAGTTTCAATATTAATTTCAATCTTAAGTTTCATAAACCCAGCACCAGCCATCTCATGTATTTCCTGTTCAAATACTTACTCATTCCTTCTGGCTTACTAAGATTCCCTTTTGTGCTTTTATGTTAATTTGTTTCTCCCCTTTAGAGTGCCCAGCTTTTGCTCAAGCAGGCCCTGAGGCTGTAAATTTCTCTCCCTACCCACAGAATTCCTTCCTTTAATACCCATCTGAAGACATTACTTCTCATAAGAAGTTTTCCATTATTAAATAAGTGACATGCACCAAGTTTTTTTTCATCTCATTGCCACAATCCTGTTGTCACATTACAAACTTCCATCGTCTGCAGGGTCTGGAACTATCAAGTGGGATAGATAACATGGCCTGGCTGCTGTTTTTTTTTTTTTTTTTTTCATCAGTGTGCTAGATCTTCCTGGACATGCTGCACAAATCCCACCTCAGTCTTAGTGCCACCGTGGACTCTGGAATGGGCCATTTTAAAAGGCAACCTTAAGCACTTCAGTCTAATTTAATATTAGTGGCCTCCACACCTCTGACTCTTGTATTATTAGAATTGCCTGTTTGGCTTTTATTTTCCAGTGTGAACTAATGAAACAGACACGAACTGAAGTACCCGTTGGTTTCGCGGTCTCCACCTCGAAAGGAAATCCAAAAGGAGTTTCTGGCATGTGTGGTGTTGCTTAGCAATTTACCCAAACAAACATGTTTCCTCCTCATTTTTTTCCCCAGTACTTATTTATTCAAGAACATTGTAAAATCAGTTTTTACCACTTGACGTCTGAAATCATTAGAAGAAAATCTGGTGTTTTGGGCTTTGTGAGAAGAACTGCTAACCACAGTAAGACTTTGACTTTACTTTGTTTCTCATTTTGCTGCTTTAATAACATAAAGCTAGAATTTATGGCCTTCTTCATGACTAGATTTTGGTTTGGATTGACATGCATACATCCCTGTCTCTGTGGGAGTTATCTTGGCACCATAATTGGCAAGCACCGTGATCTTAATGACCTAATCTCTCTATCTCAATTTCCTTCTGTGGATAATGAGGTTAAATACTCATCTTATAAATCCCCCACTGGATTTTTGTTGAGTGTCTACTACTCAACAAAAAGTAGTAAAGTAGACACTACTTTACTGAGTGTCTACTACAATGCCAGGCACTGTGTTGCATTCCAGAGTGACAAAGATAAGACATGATTCCCAACTTCAACAGGATCAAATCTTATAGTTAAACTGCCTGGAAACATCCTTAGATCATTCTCAACTTCTCTACCCACAAAAACTTAGGAATCTTTCTAGACTCAGACTTCGTCTCTCCCTGGAACCTTCCATAGACACAATCTTAACCCCTAGCCTGAATTTACATGCCTCTCTACCCTGTAAACCTTTATTCCAACATTTTCCACCTTATACTGAAAGTATCTGTTCACATAGACATCTTCCTGAGTGGCACATAAGCTCCTGGAGAGCAGGGACCCTGGCTAATTGAATCCATCATTTAGCAGCTCGGCAACCAGTCCACTTTCTAGTGCAAGTTTTCTTGGGGACAGCCCCACCCTCCCACCCCAGCTGCCATTCTTAGCCTATGTGTGTCTCAGGTGGGGCTGACACCACCGCTAGCTCCCAAGTGGTGATTGTGGAGCTCAGGCTTGGCCAATCAGCATCACGTCCCCTTGGCCCCTGTGAATGGTATTTCACAAGTATGTTATCCTGTTCTGTTAAAAAAGATTAGGCCAGAAATTTTTTTCCAGTTGTTGGAAAAGCAAAGCTTTTCTTCCCACCAGATTTAGAGTTGTAAAGATAAAAGTCCAGACAAGCTGGCAGCCAAAATGTTGATGCCCAGGGGAAAAATGGCACCAACACTAGAGATACAAAAAATATTTATAACGTGGATACTGGAACAGTACTAAAATTGAACTAATGTTTGGGTGGCCATGCTATTTAAAAACATTATGAAATACATTTTTATTATGTACCATCTCCTGATTTTGTCAGATGCAGATATGATATTTATTATCTATATTTTTATCCAGGTTCAAAAGAATTTTGAACAATGTGGGGCCAAGAATGGAGTTCTTTGAAATACTGTGTGAGGCTCTTCTCTTCATCAACTCTAGTTTATTCACCAATACCCTTTGGATATAGTTGTTTTTTTAAAAAACTGTAAATCCAATTTTCACTAGCCCAGATTTTTCCAAAGCTTATCAGAATTTTTTTTCAAATACCTTTTGATGCCAGCATGAATGAGGCTTCCAGCATTCCCAGATCTACCAGACTTTTCAGAGTACCTGTTTTATGTCCACTTTGTACAATCTTAGATATGATTAGGATGCTAAAGAAGTTGTTTATGCGTGCAAGAAGCTTGTAACTAGCTTGCTATAGATGGATAAAACATTTAACCAATAAGAGCTGTATGACATTCTTCTCGGAAGGTTTTTTTATTTTGTTTTATTTTAAATAAAGATTCTGGGGATTCTGATTCATTATGTCTGAGCTAGGTCCTAGGAATCTGTATTTTAAGAGAGCAGAGCAAAGAGACAGAGAAAGACCAGGTTCTCAGGACATCATTTGAGCCAATGAGTTAGCACTGATTGAAGCTAGATCCACCCCTGGACTCCATGAACCAAAAAATATCCTTTTAAAAATTTTTAAAAAAATTTCAACTTTGGCCTTGCACCTTTCCCTCCCTCCCTCCTCTTGTGTTCCCCACTGTCTATTGTTGCCATCTTTATCCATGGGCAGCCAATGGTTAGCTCCCATTTAAAAGTGAGAACATGTGGTATTTGGTTTTCAGTTCCTATGTTAATTTGTTTAGGATAATGGCCTCCAGCTGCATCCATGTTGCTGCAAAGGATATGATTTTGTTCTTTTTCATAGCTGCATAGTATTCCATAGTGTATGTGTACCATATTTAAAACAATCCAATCCATCATTGATGGGCACCTAGATTGATTCTATGTCTTTGCTATTATAAATAGTGCTTCAGTGAACATACAGGTACACATGTCTTTGTAATATTATTTACAGCATTCCCACCAGCAATAAATAAGAGTTCTTTTTCCACATCCTCAACAGCAGTAGCATTATCAGTGTTTTGGATTTTGGCCATTCTAATGGGCAGGCAGTTGGATCTCATTGTTTTAATTTGCAGTTCCTTAATGACATATATGTGAGGCACTTTTCATATGCTCAGTTGCCATCTGTATATCTTCTTTGGTGAGGTGTCTGTTCAGGTTGTAGGCTCATTTTTTTTCCTTTCATTTACCAGGGAAAAGCATGACTACAGTATGCTACTACCACAAATTACACAGCTGAGTTTCCCACATTTGGAGAAATCACAGGGATCAGCAAGTCTTTAGTGGACTAGAGAAGCCTTGCCCTAGGAAAAACTACCCTTGTGGTCATGGTATCTACCCTGCCTGGGAAGTCTTTGGGGCCTATTTCTCAGTCGGGTGGCTTATTTTCTTATTGAATTTTAAGGGTTCTTTGTGTATTTTGAATCACAATCCTTTATCAGATAGGTCTTTTGCAAATATTTTCTCTTAGTCTGTGGCTTATCTTCAGGTTTTTTTTTTTTTAATTTATCAACTTTTTTCAGTAGCTGATATAGTTTGGCTCTGTGTCTCCACTCAAATCTTATCACCAATTGTAATCCCCACATGTCAAGGGAGGGAGGAGGTTGAATTATGGAGGCAGTTTCCGCCATGCTGTTCTCGTGACAGTGAGTGAATTCTCATGAGATCTGATGGTTTTATAAATGGCAGTTTTTCCTGCATCCTCACTTCTCTCTCCTGTCACCAGGTAAAGAAGGTGCTTGCTTCCCCTTCACCTTCTGCCATGATTGTAAGTTTCCTGAGGCCTCCCCAGCCATGTGGAACTACGAGTCAATTAAACCTCTTTTTTTTTTTTTTTAATTATACTTTAAGTTCTAGGGTACATATGCACAATGAATTAAACCTCTTTTCTTTATAAGTTACCCAGTCTTGGATAGTATCTTTATAGCAGTGTGAGAACAGACTAAAACAGTAGCCTTTGACCTTTCTTCTAAAGATAAGGATACTAGCAAATGTAAACTTTTTACCAACAAACACCTTTTAAAATAAATATCTGTTACATTGCCAAAGTCTATAAACTTTCATTTTGTTGTACAACAGTAAATGTAACTTATTTTATATATTTTAATTTTTCATTGCTCACTACCAGTACTTTTTTAAAAGCATATTATCTTTATAGATAATCATTAACACATTTGTTAAATTTCTGTTTTATGGAAGATAGTTCCTAATATTGTTTAATTTACAGAGATAAAAGAGAAAATATGCAGATCCAACTTCCAAGAACATTCAATATTATACACCAAGCTTATTCCTGAAAACAATGACCCAGAAAACCACATGAAAGAGTTTTATTATGGATATCCTAAAACAAGTAACTATAAGTTTCAGATATATGTAGAATATTCCACAGTTCCTATAATCAAAATTCATGAGTTTTCTGTTCACCTTCAATGTTTGTACTGAGTTATACACCACTGTTATATCAAAGCAAACCGTTAAAAATAAAGCTAGTTTTCTCTTTTTTTTTTCAACTTTTATTTTAGACTCAGAGGTACATGTGCAGGTTTGTTACCTAGGTATATTGTGTGATGCTGAGATCTGGGGTGTGAAAGATCCTGTCATCCAGGTCCTGAACACAGTACCCAATAGTTAGTTACTACCAGTACTTTACAAACATGAATTTTTCTTCCTTGAATTTTTTTCTCTTGATTTAATTCTTCTTGAGTAGATTTTTTATTAGATTTTTTTTTGGTTTGTTTTCAAAGAACAACCCATTAAAGCTTCATTATTCCCCAAATCTGTTCAAAATTAAGAAAGCCTTTCTGTTACCATAGACATAAAACGAATGGAGTGGGCATTGTATTTTTGGCTCAATCTTTTCTCCTTCTCTTTAGGATTTTCTAAATATTCCTCCACTTTCCTCTGCCATTAAATGTTGTTATGGGAAAAGTAGGAGGTCAGATTAAACCCATTGTTTTTCTCTCAGGCTGAGTAGATGACTTTATTTTATTAGTAGTATTTTTTGGCCCAAAAGTTATGTCTGTTTAATGAAATTATTATTATTACTTTTGTTATTGTTATCCTGCTCTCAGATACATCTTTCTGTTGATTATTCAGCATAATTATTTACCTAGGAGGTATTGTGCATATTTAATCAGCAAATTCAAATTTTCGCTTATTTTAACAAGGATTTCTTCTTTTATAATTTCAAATAATCTGCTGTTTCATTAATTCTGTAAATTTAGCAATACCTATTATGGATATGTTGAGCTACTGTGTCATGTTTCTGTATTATCTCCTTTCTAATTTCTCTTTTTGTCATTTTCTATTTTTATTTTTAATAGGATTTTTATAAATCTTGACCTTCATATTATTGTACCATTCATGATTTTGTGGTTTTAAAGTGGCTTTTCTTTTCCTATTTATTTATTTAAAATCTTTAATTTCTCCTGTGAATTCTGCCAGCTCACTTTTCATTTTTCCATGGTCATGTATTTTATTTTATATTTTTCATTTTTTTTAAAGTTAAAATTATTTTTAATGGATTTCTGTTCCTGGCTCTGATGGAGCAACAGGGACAGATTTACCCTCTTACTTAAAAAAAAATACAGACAAAATTTATAAAGGATGGTTCTCAAACATACGACAACAGGGAGCATAAACAGTAATTTTTCAAAGAAGATAAACAAAGGAAGTAAACCCTATGGTTTCTCCACTGATTCCCTAGAGAGAGATTCCAAGCTACGTCTCACTCAATTGAGAAGACAGAGTTTGTTGAGAATTTGGGGAAAATCAAAGTGGACAGAATTCACAAAGAGCTAGAAAAAAGAGTATTGGCACAGAGAAAGAGCTCCGGCTACCTCCAGAGAGTTTCCCTTGAGTTTTCAGAGCATGCGTTTGGGGAACCCACCTGAGGCAAGGGAAAGAACTACCAGAGAGAAGCAGGTGGAAAAATTTCTGATGTTCACGTAGACCGAGAAATTTCTCAAGTTTTTGTCATCTGAGGTGGATAAATCTTATACTATATGAGGTGTTGAGGAGAATACTCAAAAGGACAATGCCTCCGTAGTAGGACCAAACTAGTCTAGAGTAAAGGCTGATCTGTCTTGTACGCCTCGTTGTGAAACTTTTCTGCTAAGTATGTCACCAATTTTCTAAGTGAATCTAAGTTATTCCATCTAATAAGTTAAAATTTTTCACTCTTTGTATGTTTTTATTATTCATTGTGGTTGTAATAGTTTTTGCTATATAATGTTTTGTTGGTCTTTTATTTGATGCAAGTGGTTTATGATATTTATATCTTTATTGGATCTTTAGCAATGTGGAATAAGTTCTTTGTTAAATTTCATGCTATTTGTTTTTAAATTTTACTTCTTATTTGACAGTAATGTTACAAATCCTTAAAAAATGTTTTAATTTATTTGTAAGGAAAACACCTAAACCAAAATGAAACAAAAAATGATGTAGGATCTATTATTATTATTTTCCATTATGTGAATCTTTGTCTTAATGCAGAAGCTCGTCTATGTATATTTGTTGTTACAATTGATTTCTTTCATCATTCTGTTATTTCAGTGTTTTCTCTTTAAAAATATGTTCTTGTTATTCAATGATTTAGTTTTGCTTTATGTACCATTTTCTTTATTTTGTCCTTCGTATTTTGCAAGCTATATAGCCACTGTTAAATTCTATTAATGGATGTCTTTAAGGATTCTTTGACATGTAATTTTCTAATGTCCCAGTAAAGAAAGAATTTGTCAACATAAAATGTGTGTGTAGGCTGGGTGCGGTGGCTCACGCCTGTAATCCCAGCACTTTGGGAGGCCAAGGTGGGTGGATCACCTCAGGTCAGGATTTTGAAACTAGTCTGACCAACATGGCGAAACCCTGTCTCTACTAAAAAAATACAAAAATTAGCTGGGTGTGGGCGCACGCACCTGTGGTCCCAGCTACTTGGGAGGTTGAGGCGGGAGAATCTCTTGAACCCATGAGGCAGAGGTTGCAGTGAGCCGAGATCGCACTATTGCACTCCAGCCTGGGTGACAGAGCAACTCTGTCTCAAATAAAATAAAATAAAATAAAATAAAATAAAATAAAATAAACCAAAAATGTGTGTGTAAAATCCTTGCACATCCTGCTACCAGGGTTATTTTTATCTCTAATCCACATATATTGCTTTATCTGCAGGAAAATTAATTTTCAGAATTTTATGTAGGCTTATTTCCTTCTCTATTTCCTGATAAAGATATCAGGGAAAGGGTACAGTACAGAACATTACTCTCTTTCAGATCATTAATGGAAGATGGAGGAATTACTGCAACCTTTTCTTGTTTGCACAAGTTCTTCATCTTTGAGATCTTTGAGTTAGCCATCAGACAGTGGGCAGGTATGAAGTGGTTTTGTCTTCTCTCCTCTTTTTTTTTTTCTTGAGACATGGTCTAAGTCTGTTTCTGAGGTTAGAATGCAGTGGTGCAGTCATAGCTCACTGAAGCCTTGACCTCCTGGGCTCACAGGATCTTCTTGCCTCAGCCTCCTGTGTAGCTAGGACTGTAGGCATGACATCACCCCTGACTTTCTTTTGTTCCCTCTCCACTCACCTCCTCTTCCTGCTGCTGCTTCTCTTTATCCTCCTCTTTTTCCTTTTCTCCCTCCTCCTCCTGTTTCTTGATTTCTTTTACCTTAAGCAAAATCTTGGGAAATCTGGAGGAAAAATCTGTGTATACTTTTTTGTCTTATAGTTAGGAGAGATTAGGACATACTCAGATGATTCATTGGTGTAAATCTTCATCTTTATTCTCTGTCTTCATGGGCGTTTTAGTGAAAGTTAGAAAAGGTGGTATGATGGAAAATTAGTTATGTATCTTTTCTGTAATTAAACTTTTTACTTTGAAATAACTATAGATTTACAGGAAGGTACCAAGAAATATACAGGGAGGTCCTGTGTACCCTACACCAACCCTTCCTCAGTGTTAACATCTTACAAAACCAGGTGCAATATTGGGACCAGAAAATTGACGTCAGTACAATCCATAGAGCTTTCTCAGATTTCAGTTATTGCATGTGTGCATAGCTCTATGCAGTTTTATCACATGTGTAGCTTTGTGTAACTGTCACCACCATCAAAATACTTAAAGGTATCATCACCACAAAACTACCTCATGTTACAACTTTATAGCCACACTGTTTCATCTCCTCCATCTCTAATCTCTGACAACCACTAATGTGTTCTCCATCTCTATAATTACATTATTTCACAAATGTTATATGAATGAATTCTTGCACTATGTGTCCTTTTATAGTTGGTTTTCTCCACTCAGCATAATTTCCTCAAGGTTCATCCAAGTTGTGTGTATCAGTAGTTTATTACTTTTTGTTGCTGAGTAGTAGTCCATAGAATGCATACGGCACTACAGTTTGTTCAAGCATTTGCCCATTGAAGTACATTTGGGTAGTTCCAATTTTGGACTATTACAGATAAAGCTGCTCTAAACATATACAGATTTCTGTATGAAAATAAATAAGTTTTCATTTCCCTAGGATATATAGCCAAAAGTGCAATTTGTGGATCATAGGTAAGTCTGTTTAAGTTAAAAAAAAATGCCAATGTGTTTTCCAGAGTCGTTATGCTATATTACATTCCTACCAGCTGTATGAATGATCAGTTTCTCCACATCCTTGCCAGCATTTGATGTTGTCAGTAATTTTAGTTTTAGTCATTCTGATAGGTGTGTCGTAGTGATATGCTATTGCGATTTTAACGTGCTTTTCTCTGATGGCTAAGGATGTCGAGCATCTCTTCATGTGTGTATTTCCCATCTGCGTATCCTCTTTGGTTAAAATGTCAGGGCATGTCTATTGTCCATTCCCTAACTGGATTGTTTGATTTTTAAATTTTGACTTTTGAGAATTCTTTATTGTGGTTTAATAAAAAATATATTTCATCTTTGTCCTTGGTTCCAGGTACACAGCTCGTAAAACACTTTACTGTCCTGAGTGGCAAGTATCTTTTGTTTGCTAATAAGATGACTGGTGGCCAGGGTCCCTGCATAGCTTCAGGACAGGGGCTGGTAACCAGAAAGAGCAAACCATGGTTATGAGGGCTGAAACTTTTAGTCCCTCTCCCTGACCTCTGGAAAGGGGGGAGGAGCTGGAGACTGGGTTCAATCACCAATGACCAATGGTATAATCAATCATATCTGTGCAATAAAACCTCTATTAAAAACTCCTAAAGCATAGATTTCAGGAAGCTTCCAGGTTGGTGAACAAATCAAGGTGCTGGGAGGGTAATACACTCAGAAAGAGCATGGAAGCTCTGCACACCCCTCTTTCCCCATAACTTGCCTAATGCATCTATGTCATTTGGCTGTTCCTCAGTTGTACCTTTTATAATAAGCTGGTTGTATTAGTCCGTTCTCATACTGCTAATAAAGACATACCTGAGACTGGGTAATTTATAAAGGAAAGAGATTTAATTGACTCACAGTTCAGCATGGCTGGGGAGGCCCCAGGAAACATACAATCATGGCAGAAAGGGAAACAAACACATCCTTCTTCACATGGCAACAGCAAGAAGTGCAGAGCAAAGGGCGGGAAATGCCTTTTACAAAACCATCAGATCATCCAGTTGTGGTGGCTCACGCCTGTAATCCCAACCCTTTGGGAGGCTGAGGCGGGCAGATCATCTGAGGCTGGGAGTTTGAGACCAGCTGACCAACATGGAGAAACCCTGTCTCTACTAAAAATGCAAAATTAGCTGGGTGTGGTGGTACATGCCTGTAATCCGAGCAACTTAGGAAGACTGATGCAGGAGAATCGCTTGAATCTGGGAGGTGGAGGTTGCAGTGAGTCGAGATTGTGCCACTGCACTCCAGCCTAGGCAACAACAGTGAAACTTGATCTAAAAATAAATAAATAAATAAATCGGATCTCTGGAGAACCCACTCACTATCATGAGAACAGCATCGGGGTAACCGCCCCAATGATTCAATTACCTCCCACTGTGTTCCTCCCATGACATATGGGGATTATGGGAACAACAACTCAAGATGGCATCTGGGTGGGGACACAGCGAAACTATATCATGGGTAAACATGAGTAAATGTGTTTCTGAGTTTTTTTTTGAGTTGTTTTTAGCAGAGTATTAAACCTGAAAGGAGGTCATAGAAACCCCTGAATTTGTAGCCAAGTTAGACATCAGTTATGGGTACCCTGGAGACCCAGGACTGGTGGGGACTGGTGTCTGAAATGCGGACAATCTTGTGAGTCTAAGCCCTTTAACTTGTGGATTCTGCACTATGAGTAGTTAGTGTGTAGACCTTTATATTCTAGATAAAAGTTCTTTGCAGGATGTGTGGTTTGCAAATATTTTCTCCAGTTTATAATTTGTCTAATCATCCTTTTTGTGGGAAGTTTCACAGAACAAAGGTTTCAATTTTTATGAAGTTTGATTTATAACTCTTTCTTTTTATGGATTATTCCTTTGATATGAAGTCTAAGAACTATTTGCCTAGTCCTAAGTCTGAATATTTTCTACTATTTTTTTCTAGAAGCTTTATAGTTTTATATTTTACATTTAAGTCTCTGATCCAGTTTGAGTTAATATTTGTACAGTGTGAGGTTAGGGTTTTGTTTTTGTTTTTGCCTATGGATATTCAATTGCTCCAACACTATTTATTGCAAAGACAATCTCTTCTTCTTTATAAGATTATTTTCCTTCTTTTATCAAAAACAATTGGGCATGTTTGTGTAGATATATTTCTGGGTTCTCCAGTCTGTTCCATAGATCTATGTTTCCATTCTCCTGCCAGTACCACCCTTTCTTGATCACTGTAGCTACATAGTAAGCCTTAAAATCATAAAGAGTGATTTATTATTCTTTTTCAAAATTGTTTTGGTTATTCTTAAAGCCTTTACCTTCCCATACAAATTTTAGAATAAGTTTCTCTATGTCTACAAAAAATGCTGATGATTTTTGGATAAAAATTGTGTTAAACCTACAGATCAATTTAGGGAGAACTGACCTGTTTACTATATTGAGCCTTCCAATCAGTGAACATGTTATGTCTCCCCAGGTATTTAGGTCTTCTTGTTTATAATCAGCATTTTGTAACTTTCTTCATACAGATTCTGTACATGCTTTATTACTGGGGTCTCCAACCCCTGGGCCACAAACCAGTACTGGTCTGCAGACTGTTGGGAACTGGGCCACACAGCAAGAGGTGAGTGGTGGGCGAACAGGCATTACCACCTGAGCTCCACCTCCTGTCAGATCAGTGACATTAGATTCTCATAGGAACACAAACCCTGTTGTGAACTGCTCATGTGAGGGATCAAGGTTGCATGTTCCTTATGAGAATCTAATGCCTGATGATCTGAGGTGGAGCAGTTTCATCCCCAAACCATCCACCCCACTCCACCTCCTGCCAGTCCAAGGAAAAGTTGTCTTCTATGAAATGGGTCCCTGGTGCCAAAAAGGTCACTGCTTTATTAGACTGACACTTACATATTTCATTTTCTTTGAAGCAATTACAAATGATATTGTGTTTTTGATTTTGGTTTCCATTTGTTCATTGTTAGAATATAGGAATTCAGTTGATGTTTGTGAGCTGATCTGTATTCCGCAATCTTACTGAACTCTTAGTTCTAGGAGTGTTTTTGTAGGTTTCTTAGAATTTTCTGCATAATCATGTTATCTGAAAATAGAGACAGTTTCATTTTCTTTTCTCCAATTGGTGTGCCTTTTAATTCTTCTTCTTACCTTATTACAGTTCATACAACTTATAGTGCTATGTTGAATAAGAGTGATGAGAGGTGACATTCTTTTTTTTTTTTTTTTGAGATGGAGTCTTGCTCTGTCGCCCAGGCTGGAGTACAGTGGCATGATCTCGGCTCACTACAAGCTCTGCCTCCCGTGTTCACACCATTCTCCTGCCTCGGCCTCCCGAGTAGCTGGGACTACAGGTGCCCACCACCACGCCCGGCTAATTTTTTGTATTTTTAGTAGAGATGTGGTTTCACCGTGTTAGCCAGGATGGTCTCGATCTCCTGACCTTGTGATCCGCCCACCTCAGCCTCCCAAAGTGCTGGGATTACAGGCGTGAGCGACTGCGCCTGGCCAAGAGGTGACATTCTTTCTTTTTTCCCAATCTTAGAGGAAAAGCATTCAGCCGTAAGTATTCATCCTTAAGAATAATGTTAGCTGTAGATTTTCCCAAATGCTCTTTATAAGGCTGAAGAACTTCCCCTCTGTTCCTGAGAGTTTCTGGGCGTTTTTGTTTTTGTCTTTTGGTAAATTTTGAATGGATGTTGAATTTTGTGAAATACGTTAGCCACATTATTGATATTATCATGGTTTTTATTCTTTAGCTTCTTGATATAATAAAATATATTCTTTGATTTTTAAATATCGAACAAGCCTTGCATACCTAAGTAAATCCCCCTTGATCGAGGTGCATTATTCTTGCTATTGTTGAATTTGATTTGCTAACGTTTTTGTGTCTACACTTGTGAAAGATACTGATCTATGCTCTTCTTTCTTTTTCTTTTGATGCTATCTTTGTCTGGTTTTGATATCAGAGTAATTCTGGTCTCATAAAGTGTATTGGAGAATGTTCTCTTCTATTTTCTGGAAGACAGACAGTGTGTAAAATTAGTGTTAATTCTTGTGTGAATGTTTGGTAAAATTCTCCAGTGAAACCATCTGGGCCTGGAGATTTCTTTTTTAGGAACTTTTAAATTATGAATTGAATTTCTTTACTACTTATAAGGCTATTCAGGTTATCAACTTCCTCTTGACTGAGTTGATAGTTTATGGTTTTTAAAGGGGTTGGTTGATTTCTTCTAAGTCATTGAATTTATGAGTATAAAGTTTTTCATAGTGTATTCGATTTCCAGGTCTGCTGTGATGAGTACCACAAACTGGATGGTTTAAAACAACAGAAATGTATTGTCTCACAGTTCTAGAGGCCAGGGCCTGAAATCAAGGAGTCAGCAGGGCCATGCTCCCTTGAGACCCATGGGGAGAATCCTTGCTTGTCTCTTTCTAGCTCTGGTGGCTGCTGGCAATCTGCAGTACTTCTTGGCTTGCAGCTGCCTAACTCCAACCTCTGCCTTCGTTGTCACATGACATTCTCCCTGTGTATCTCTGTCCTCACATGGCCTTTTCCTATAAGGACATCATCATGCTGGATTAGGAGCCCACCCTGCTCCTGGATGACCTCATCTTAACTAATTCCATCTGCAATGACCCTGTTTCCAAATAAGGTCACATTCTGAGCTATTGGGAGTTAGGACTTCAACATTTCTTTTTGGGTGGGGGGAATACATTCACCTCATAACAGTAGTTTTCTCTTATTAACTCTTTAATGGCTGCGGGATCTGTTGTAATCTCCCCTGTTTAATTCCTGATATTGAAGATTTGTGTCTTCTCTCTTTTTATCTGTGTCCATCTTGCTAGAATATTTTCAACTTTATTAATTTTTTAGAAAAACCAGCCTTTTATTTCATTTTCTCTGTTGCTTTCCTGTTTTCAATTTAATTGGTTTTCATTTATATCTTTACTATTTGCCTTCTTCTGCCTGTGATGGTTTGTTTGGCTTTTCTTCTGGTTTCCTGAGATTGGAACTTGAATTATTTATTGAACCCCCACCACCACCCGAGGAGTCTCAGGAGGCACTGCGAAGTCCAGCCTGGCTGCATTCTGCATGGCGTCAGCACCTGCTCTGCTTCCTCTCCACCGCCTGTGTCTGGAATGATAAAGAAGATGATGTATGGGAAAGTCAAGTATTTGAGCAGTACCTAGATAAGGCCTCCCCTCCCTCTTTCTCCCAACCTTCAAAAAGTTGGATGTATCATGTCCTTACAAGAATTTTGTTCTTTTACTCAATAATAACTTCAAAATGAAACCTCGATACATTATAAATAATGTTGGTAATACTAAGGACACCTCTGGTACCCTACTTTTAGATTTCCCTTTAGGTCTGCCCCTCATTTTTTTGGTGGAGGCTCAGAGGCAAACGCTGTTTTCTCTTTCTGGTTGTTAATCTATGCTCTTTCAATGTGACTAGAAGAGCAGATTCAGCTATATAGGTCTCTGGGACTTACGTGTTTGCATCTCTGGGAGAATATCATCAGAAATTTGGATCTAATATGCAGTATCTATCTACACTCTGGATTAAAATAATCACATTGGATTAGTCAAACACAAGTCACTACGGTATTTAGAATAAAATAGATAATTCAAAGAGAGTGCATTGAAATATTGAAGTTCAACTGGCAATGTTTTAGAGAATGCATGCTGTCTGGATGTTTTGAGTGGAAAACATAATTATGCTTCAGTAAGTGAGCTACTAAATTGAAGAAGTATAAAAAACCACCTTATGAAATTGTGAAGTAGAAAATAATCTTTAATCTTTGCAAATAGGTTTTTAAGGTCCTTTTTGCAAGGTCACTACAGGTCAATATCAGAATTGTTCATTATAGTTCTTTGCCTCTGCCTTGCTCCACTGACAAAGCTGAATCCCATGGAAACTTGGCCATTACGCCATAATTGCAATCAAACAGTATTTGGAGCCATTGTTACCAGAAACTTGAAAAATTGGGGGTGGCGGAGGAGAAAAGGCCATGCCAGGAACCAGGAAAAATACTTTGATTCACAGTTAGGCCATATCATTGCCATGGGCAGGGGATGAAAAGATTCTCTCACTAAAGAAGACCTGCATCAAAGGGAGTGTCTAGAGGGTTACTGAAGAATGCATAGGTGGTGGGAAATTGGTCTTGACATTGTTTTATTTATAAAAATTTATGAATGCCTTTTTTATGATCTTATGAGGTGAATAATGAAGGAATTGTTCTGAGACTTTTATATCAACGGCTGAGACACTATCTCATGGACATTATTCATTGTACATTTTTCTGTTCTCCCTGCTCTATCCTTCTCTCCCAATTTTTGGAACATTTTTAAACCTTGAGAAAAGTTAAAAGAATAATATGCTTTGCCCATAGTTTCTTCTCTTTCTGTATACCTTTTTTCTGGCTTCTTAATAATTTTTTTCCCCTCATGACAGCCTACCAATGAATTTTTTTTTTTTGAACACTGTAGAAACAGCCTTTATTGGTCGCAACATGGATTGGAAGAGGAGGGCATACGATAGCTCCCACTCCTGGGGGAGCATCTGCAGACTCAGTCGCCACTTTCCAAAAAACTAAAAATAAATTTTATTGTGTATATTTAAGGTATATAACATGATGTTATGGTATACATATAGGCAGTAAAATGGCTTCTGTAGTGAAGCAAATTAACGTACCCCCATCATCTCATATAGGTACCCTTTTTTATGTGTGTGGCAAGAGCAGCTAAAATCTACTCATTTGACAGAAATCCCCAATACTGTACAATTTTATTAACAGTCGTCCTCATGTTGTACACTGGGTCTCTAGACTTGCTAATTCCCCATGTCTGCTACTTTGTAACCTCAAACCTACATCTTCACATTTCCTCTCCCAGCCAGTATTTTCTGAACCAGTGGAAAGTAAATTACAAAAACCATGGCACTTCATCCCTAAATATTCCATTATACTTCTCTCAAGAGTAAGAGCATTCACTTTCATGTACAATACAATGATCACATCTAAGAAAATTCTCAATAATTCCACAATATCATTTAATATACTGTGTATATTTGGATTGCCACAATTGTCCCCAAAATGTTTTTTATGACTGTGTGTCTTTTTCAATCCAGGAGCCAATCAAGGTTCATGTTTCCTTTTTTTTTTTTTAAGACGGAGTTTCGCTCTTGTTGCCCGAGCTGGAATGCAATGGCGCTATCTCGGCTCACCACAACCTCCGCCTCCTGGGTTCAAGTGATTCTCCTGTCTCAGCCTCCCAAGTAGTTGGGATTACAGGCATGTGCCACCATTACAGGCATGAGCCACCACACCCAGCTAATTTTGTATTTTTGGTAGAGAAGGGGTTTCTCCATGCTGGTCAGGCTGGTCGCGAACTCCCAACCTCAGGTGATCTGTCCGCCTCAGCCTCCCAAAGTGCTGGGATTACAGGTGTGAGCCACCACGCCCGGCCTATGTTTTACCTTTTATACCTGGTATATTTTTAATCTAGAATACTATCTCCTCTCTTGCCCTTTTTCTCTTATCAAATTGTCTTTTGTTGGATTGGCAGATTTGGAAAATTTAGAAAAGGATGCTCAATGTCAAATAAACAATGAATCATCTTTTAGCATAAAATGTCCTGTGCTCATACTAAAAGCTAATTTGTTATTTATCTGAAAATCAAATTTAACTCAGTATCCTGTATTTTATGTAACAACTCTGCTTTTTAAAAAGTTCAGACTGCCGGGCACGGTGGCTCATGCCTGTAATCCCAGCTACTGGGGACGCTGAGGCAGGAGAATCACTTGAACCCGGGGCAGGGAGGAAGTTGCAGTAAGCCGAGATCGCGCCACTTCACTCCAGCCTGGGTAAAAGAGCGAAACTCCATCTCAAAAGAAAAAAAAGCTCGGACCAGCTCTATTATAGAGTGGTTCAAATTCTGGATTTGCTTGTTTTCTAGTGATTTGATTTTGTAAACATTTTTTACTAAAATTTCTAGGTGATGTTGCATGTTTCTTATTGCATCACACTGGGTGGTACATATCTACAAGTCTCATTTGTGAAATTAAATTTGGTTACTGACTAAAGATGGTAACTACAAATCTTCTGGTTAAAAGTGCTTTCTTTCTTTGTGAATTATTAAATAATTGTGGGGTAATATTCTGAGAGCAGGTGAATATTCAGAGATCAGGTGAAATGTTCTCAATCTTCTGCACAATAGTTTTAACATTCATTAGTGATCACTTCCTGAATTATTTCCTTGTGGGTTATGAAATAATTTTTTAATGTTAGCATTCCTTTTATTGCTAGTTGACATTCATCTATAAAGAAGAATTTTCCTTCTTTAATGCTGTCTTTCTTGTAGTATCACTATATACTAATGGAATTTTAAAAATTCAATTTGTTAAACTTCGTTACTGTCATTATTCTGTTATTGCTCAAATTACCTCAGTTTTGGCCAATGGAAGCCCCTTGCAAGTCTGCTCTGTGGTCCCTTGGATATAACCCCATTTTGTCCTTGTGTGCTTGCTTTCATCCTATCATGAAAAAAATGTCCCAGGCTAATTTTTGTACTCTTGTTGTCCAGGAGGAATCAGCCTTTTCCCCAGTGACCTGTGCCAGCTGTCAGTTTTGTGCCTCCCTGCTCCAAATCCATTGTCTCGGCCCTGCTCTGTGATACTACTGGAGTTGGACCCTGTGAAAATGCTTCCTTTGCCAGCTGGCACAGTGGCAAGCTTTGTCAGTAGAGGGCACTGGAGGGACACTGCTGTGCACACAGAGCACCTTGTGGTACTCACCCTCCAGCCAGCCTCCTGCTCAGCTGGCCTGCCCCATGGTTTTCCTTCTTGGCTGGCCTCAGTCATCCCTGTGGGAAGTCGCTTGTTTTCCAACTTGACCCCACCAGTTGGACCACTGTGGACCAGCTCTGACTGAGGATAACACAGCAGACTTCTCTGCCACCCCTTGGACTGTGACTGTACTCTTTCCTGTGAAGTCTGAATCTCAGCTTGGGGAGAGGGCCCCTCCTTTTGCAAGTTGTTCCTTATATGGGCACTTTCAGCCCCATGGTACTGTTAACCTTCTCTTATTCTCTCTGGTTAATCCCCTTTCTCTAATGAATAATTCTTTAAATTAAGTTTTCCCTGTTCAAATGACTGGTCTCTTTTCTGTCTTCTGAATGAACCCTGACTAATAGAGAAGTGGTGCAGGGAATGGTTGGTAAACAGAACCACTATTCAAATAAGCGATTCCAGGATGAATTTGGTCATGCCCTTGGATTTGGGCACCGTGCCAAGCCCCTTGCCAAACTTGCGGGAACAGCACCATCAATCCAGGCATCTCCTGCAGGTGAGCGTGAGGAAGCGCCCACTGAAGCAAGGACGCTGGGAGCCTAAGGGGCTGCTGCACCTAATGATGTCTATGAGGACTGTGGCATGGCATTGTCTTCTCGTCGTTACAAGAGATTTCCCCACACCCAGACTGTGAAGTTACTCTCTCATGTGTTTATCTAATGTCTTCATAGTTTCCTTTTAAATTTATTGATTATTTTAAAAATTGATACGTAATAGTTGTCCATATTTTGGGGACACGTGATGTTTTGGTACGTGCATATAGTGTGTAGTGATTCAGTGAGCAAAACTGAGATATCCATTTCCTCAAGCATTTATCTTTTCTTTATGTTGGGAACACTTGAATTCTTGTCTTTTAGGGTTTTCAACAAATGTATATACAGTAAAGTATTGATAGTTACCCTACTGTACTGTCAAATGCTAGATCTTATTTCTTCTACCTAACTATATATTTGTACCCATTAATCAACCTTTCTTCATCTGCCGCTTACCCTCACCCTCCCCAGCCTCTTGTGGAACCACCGGTTTACGGTCTATCTCTATGTGGTCCACTTTTCTAGCTCCCACATATGGGTGAGAACATGCGATATTTGTCTTTTTGTGCCTGTCTTATTTCACTTAATGTAATGACCTCCAGTTCCATCCATGTTGCTGCGAATGACAGGATTTAATTTCTTTTTATGGCCAAATGGTATTCCATTGTGTGTATATGCCACATTTTCTTTATCTATTCATCATGAGGCACATTTACATTGATTGCACATCTTGGCTATTGTGAATAGTGCTACAGTAAACGTGGGAGTTCAGATATCTCTTCCACATTTTGATTTGCTTTCTTTTGGTTATATGCTCAGCAGTGGAATTGCTAAATAATATAGTAGCTCTATTTTTGTTGTTTTGAGAAGTCTCCATACAGTTTTTCAAAGTGGCTGTACTAATTTACGTTTCTTACCAGTGTAAGAGTGTCCTTCTTTCCCCAAATCCTGGCCCGTGTCTGTTATTTTTTTTCTCTTTGATAAAAGCCATTTTAACTTGGGTGGGATGTTATCTCATTGTGGTTGTGATTTGTATTTCCCTGATGTAGTGTTGTTGAGCATTTTTCCGTATACCTGCCATTTGCATGTCTTCTTTTGAGAAATGTCTATTCAGATTTGTGCCCATTTTAAATTGGATTATTTGGGTTTTCTTTTCTTTTTTTCTTTTTTTTTGATGTCAAGTTGTTTGAGTTCCTTATGTATTCTGGATTTTAATTCCTTCTTAGATGTATAGTTTGTGCATGTTTTCTCTTGATATTTTTGACAACATAGGTGAACCTAGAGGATGTTAAGTTAAATAAGCCAAGCACAGAAGGATGAGTACTGCATGCTCTCACTCATGTGGAATCTAGAAAAGTTGACCTCATAGAAGTAGAGAGTAGAATAGTGATTACCAGCAGCTGGGAGAGTGGGAAAGTGGATGAGGGGAGGTTAGTCAATGGGTACAAAGTTACAGTTAGCTAGGAGGAATAAATTATAGTAATCTATTGCAACGTAGCTTGACTATAGTCAATAATAATGTATCGTATACTTCAAAATAGCTAGAAAAGAAGACTGAATGTTCTCACCACAAATAAATGACAAGTATGTGAGGTGATGGATATGATAATTGCCCTTTGATAATTATACAATGTATGTATGTATCAAAACATCACACAGTATCCCATAAATATGTACAATTTTATGTATCAATTAAAACCAAAATAAACCTTTAAAAACATCATATAGGCAGTAAAAAAGATTATGTTTTATTAATTGCTGGACAACTGTGGGAAAACAAGTAAGCAATTGACACCACCAGATTCTTATTACATTCAAGATAAAAGATTTATTCACACCACAAAAGAAAGATAATCACCACAAAATATACACTAACTTAAAAAACAGAAGATTATAGTGACATAAAATGTTATATTCTCTTTTTAAGTGGGTAAAAGTATTTTGTTTGCTTCTACATAAATTTCTATTCAAGAAAGAATAACAAATATTAAAATACAGTGATAGTTTGCATTTCTTCTATAGAATGAACATAGACATAACTCTGAAGCTTTTCGTTTACAGGGAGTTTCCATGAAGCCACGAACTAAACTAATTATCAAACACATTAGTTATTTCCAGATTCACATAGGTACACATTCAACCAATAAACTGAGAAAGAAGCATTTCATGTTCTCTTTCATTTTGCTATAAAGCATTTTTTCTTTTGACTAAAAGCAAAGTGAGAAATTATATTTTTTTCTCCTTTTAATTGACCTCAGAAGATGCACTATCTAACTCATGAGAAATGCGAAATTTCAGGTGTTTATCTTCTTCCTTACTTTTAGGGTCTACAATCAGCATATCTTCATGGCTGTGAAATTCATGGCTGTGGAATTCACGGCTGACTTTGGAACGTTCCTGACTGTCAATCACATCGGAATGCTCATTGCTGTCATCACTGGCTTTCCGCTTATATAATCTGGACTGCTTGTGGCTGTGGGTTTCAGCACTGTGGTCATCCAGCTGACTCGTTTCATGACTGTCCTTCCCACGGCTGTCCCAATCAAAAGGCGCGTTCAGGCCCTGGGCAACTGGGATGGCCTTGTATGCACCATTCAACTCCTTGCTTTCCATGTGTGAGGTGATGTCTTCGTCTGTATCATCAGGGTACTGAATCATGGCACAAATAAAGAAGAATTATATGAACAACTAGGGATGGGAATACGGTAATCCTTTTCTGCTCTCTAGCTTTTAGGCCATCTTATACTAAAAATTGGCTAAATCTGGCTGAAATTATACTAGCATGTTACTTTGTATAGTACTTTACCAAGCCGTTTCACATAGTCGTCTCCTTTAGTTTAATAAGGAGTTATTTACTAAACTTATCAGGTAGGTTTGAAACTTATCAGGTAGGTTTCATTATATTGAATGAAACTTATCAGGTAGTGATAAGTTTCTACCTAAAACTTATGAAACTTATCAGGTAGGTTTGAAACTTACCAGATAGGTTAATGAAACTTATCAGGTAATGAAACTTATCAGGTAGGTTTCATTATATTGAAACCTACATAAAGAGGAAGTGAATTGGAAGTTAAAAAATAAAGAGAATAGTAAATGGCAAGGCTGTGTCAAACCCAGGTTCTGTGACTAAGGATTCAGTGTAATTTGCAACTACAACTCCTCTTAGGTATTTAACTTCGAAACATGACCGTTATATTTTTTTAAATAATTGGTGTTTTCCATTTATTTTAATCTAAAAATAAGTGAACCAGGATTTCAAAAAGTAGAATTGTGTTTGAGAATCAAATCTAGAGAGAAATTATGTACTTACAAAAACCACCAAGCAGAAAAAGATTTGTATTCAATGATCATAAAGTAGAATATGAATGAATTCTTGCTGAATGGATGAATGAATGAATGAATGAATGAATGAATATGCAAACTGTGGTTTCCTAGACTTGAGCTCTAGTCAGAACCATCAGGTGTGTCTGTTAAAGGATTTACCTGGATGTCAGGTCTGCGAAACTTCTTAGATTTTGACCTCAGTCCATAAGCCACGCTATCACCTCGGCCATCATATATGTCTACCGTGGGGACAACTGGAGTGAAAACTTCAGTTGCTGGCAGGTCTGTGGGAAAATCAGTAACCAGTTCATCGGATTCATCAGAATGGTGAGACTCATCAGACTGGTGAGAATCATCAGTGTCATCTACTTCATCAGAGTCATTCGAGTTGATGGAGTCCTGGCTGTCCACATGGTCATCATCATCTTCATCATCCACATCGTCCATGTGGTCATGGCTTTCGTTAGACTTACTTGGAAGGGTCTGAAAATTAAAATGGCCAGGAAAGTTAGTGTATGGGTTTTTATTTTCCCTTAGTCTTCATGGCACATTAGTCTTTTACTATCTTTCTTTTTATTTAGTTTCAGAATCTTTGCATTCACAGTATACACGATGGCTTTTAGGAGCTAAAGTGAGCATCTTCCAATTTCTCTTTTAACACAGGGATTAATAACATTCTGAGGAACTTTTCTTACTTTCCAACAAAAATTATTTTCATAGATATTTTCAAGCCAAATATGTGAGTATAATCTTCATATCAATAGCATTGTTTTGCCTTATACATATTAAACATTATTTAATTTACTAAATTCAATGATGTAATAGATACAGACACATAATTATGAGTCTTTTTAAAATTTGAAATGAGATTTATCAGAAGAGAAGAGTATCCTTATTTTAATGTGTGCACCAAAATCTATAACCACTTTCCTATTAGCATGGATAATTGAAAGGTGACTGTTACGCATGTGTGTATAAACCGCAGCTCAAAACTGTCCTTGAATTAAACAACTAATGCCCATTAAATTTCAGATTGACAAATATATTGGGTAATTTATCTAACTTGATTTAATATTCTTAGTATATTCAAATTGAATCTTAAGGAAAATAAATTTACTCTTTGCTTAGCAAATATATGAATGATCCTAGTAAAAAGAATAGTTGTCAAATAAACTATTTTATTAGGAAAGAGAACGTTCCTAAAGGCAAAATCTTAGCTTTGACAGGCATTAATTAGATGCTTATTAGATGTTAGATATCTACAAAATACCTTAAATAAATAGCAATCAGCTTAATGTTTCAAATAACAGGCATTAATGAACATTTTCTGTAATGCTAAACTTATCTGAGGAAGCCTAGTATTTCTGATATTTAGTAAATACATGTTTTCTTTCTGAGCAAGTTTTAAAGACTGTCAATTTACTGGAAAATTAGCTAATGAAATTTCATCAGAAGAGAATCCAGGCAATGGCTTCTTTCATTTCTTCAAGGTATGATGGGCCTCTGATTGAAAATGAGAACTTACCTCTTGTTTAAAGTCATTGGTTTCTTCAGAAGACACAGCATTCTGAAGAAGGAATGGCACATGTTAGTGTGTATCACACATGCCTAGCTTTTTTATTCAAAAGTTAACCTTTTTAATCCAAAGCAGTTTTTATTTTTCAGCCTCATCTGTGGATGACTTAACACGGGAAGAAGCCAACATGGTAGATCAGTCAATGTCCTAAGCACATGCTTGCCAGCGGGCAGGCAGGATTCATCTGAGCAGCCCAAATGGCCTGCTTGTAGCTATCTTTCATCGTTGTAGTTTAATTATGAGAAGTTTAAAAATACCTGTGGGGCCAGGAGATTCTGCTTCTGAGATGGGTCAGGCTTTAGCCATGTGGCCACAGCATCTGGGTATTTGTTGTAAAGCTATAAAAAAGTTGCATGTTTATCATTATTAAAAAAAGAAACATAGGCATGAATGGAAAAAACAACCATTCTTCACCAGTCTTGATGGATAAGCATAATATGCATGCTTATAGTCACCCAGACCCTTAGGTACCTTTCTGTAATTTTTTTTTTCTTGCAGATTCATTTAATACACTCTTATGTAGCACTTACTGTGGGCTAGGCACTCTTTCAAATTGCTTTACAAATATGAACTCATTTGATCCTCTCATTCCCCTATGAGATGGGTATCATTAATATTCCCACCTTACAATCAGCCACAATGCAGTTCAGTGGTAGGAAATGGCAGAGCCAGGCAGGGTTCAAACGCAGGCAAACTAGCTCTTAACCCTGAACTTCACACTGTGCTTTCTTTTTGTATGTTTGCTGGCTGAATTTTCCTCTCGGATAAGGCACATCTAAACCAGACGTGCCTTTAATTACTGTTGATCTTCACTGTGTCCAGTCCATGGAACAAGAAGGAACTCTCTAAGGCTGTGCTGTATAATACAGTATACTCTAACCACATGGGGCTATTTACATTTAAGTTAATTAAAATGAAATGGCCAGGCACAGTGGCTCATGCCTGAAATCTTGAGAGGCTGAGGCCGGCAGATCATGAGGTCAGGAGATTGAGACCATCCTGGCTAACACAGTCAAACCCCCTTTCTAGTAAAAATACCAAAAAAGAAAAAAAAAAAAAAATTAGCCGGGCGTGGTGGCCGGCACCTGTAATCCCAGCTACTCAGGAGGCTGAGGCAGGAGAATGGTGTAAACCCAGGTGGCAGATGTTGCAGTGAGCCGAGATCATGCCACTGCACTCCAGCCTGGGTGACAGAGCGAGACTCCATCTCAAAAGAAAAAAATACAAAGAAATAAGATAAAAATTCAGTTCCTCAGTTGCACTAGCCTACATTTTGAGTGCTCAATAGCCATACGTATCTGGCAGCTATCTTACCAGACAATGCAGAAATATAATATTAAAATCATTGCACAAAAGTTCTATAGCTCTAAGGTGCCAAAGATGTAAATGAAATGGATTTTTCTTTAGCCAAGTTATTTATCTGGAAAATACTGATAATATGCTACTGCAGAGGAGTGGAAATTGCTCTGTGTAAGTGTCATCTGATCTACTGAATCATCCAGGGCCAATCATTACATGTCCCTGTCATTCAGAATGAGAACTCTGGGGGTTGTACAGAGTCCCTTCTGCAGCCACCTAAGGGGTGGATGGGTAGAGAGAAAACCAGTCAGAAGTACTAGAGTTTCTCTCAGGCTGGCTCTAACCAGAGGGGCTTCATACTGGGCTTCTCTGAAAGGTTTTGCTGAAAGAAGGGGTTCCTTGCTTTAAGAAGATGCAAAAAGAGCCGGGCTCGGTGGCTTATGCCTGTAATCCCAGCACTTTGGGAGGCTGAGGCCGGCGGATCACGAGGTCAGGAGATCGAGACCATCCTGGCTAACAAGGTGAAACCCCGTCTCTACTAAAAATACAAAAAATTAGCCGGGCATGGTGGCGGGCACCTGTAGTCCCGGCTACTCGGGAGGCTGAGGCAGGAGAATGGCGTGAACCCGGGAGGCGGAGTTTACAGTGAGCTGAGATCGCCCCACTGCACTCCAGCCTGGGCGACAGAGCGAGACTCTGTCCCCCCACCCAAAAAAAAAGAAGATGCAAAAACAATGGGACTAGATGCGTTCAGAGGTTTTCCTGTTCACTTTTTCATATCCATCTATCTATTCTCATGACACATGTAATACAGGCTCAGAGAGAATGGATTTATAAGTTAAATTTATAATTTTTAAAACCTAATATGAAGAAAATAAAGGCAAGCAAAATGAATAGACTAAAAACCACCCAGTAATCCTAACACTCACAGATAACCAGTGTATATTTTCAGGCATATATCCTTAGAGACTTCCCCAATTTTTTACTAGCTTTAAGTTTCTGGGGTTCTAGAAGGCTGAGCCTTGAGCTCTTCACTTATTTCTTAAATTGTTATGACTCTACGTGCCTTCTAAAATGCATCTTTGCCATGTTTTCATTTATTAAAAAGGCACTAATTCTTGTCTCAAATAGTATGACCTCTATCTTCTCTGGAGATGTTAATTTTTCTGCTTTACTATTAGGATTCAACACCTGTGTTTTCAAATCAGTTGGAAAACAGACACACACACACCCACACACAAACACACACAGAATACTTCTTTTAATGTCTTCATTAAGAAATCTAATTGCAGTGACCCCCAAGGCAACTCTATTTTGGCCTTTATTCTGTTCAACTGGAATTGAACTCTATGTGCCTTTTTGTCCAAGCTTCTGGGGACAATGCCCATTTGTTGTTTGGTTGGCACGGTTTCATCTGTTGTGGAGGGGTAGGTACATCTTTAGTGCTGATCAAAAGAGTTTGGTTGGTCTTATGTTTGGTTAGAAAATGTGATCTAACATCAGCTGACAATCACAATAGATACAAACAGCACACATAGACTTTCTTTTCAAAATGGGCTTCTCAGCTAATATCTCAGACGATATTGTGAATATTATGGTCATACAAACAGTTCTGACTAATATCCGATGTGAATTTTAAACTTAGCAATCCACTAAATAAAGCAAAAGCTGGAATTTTCTGCTTTTAGATCAGTATGTGGACTAATGGAAAAAAAGTCACACAACTTCGTATAACTCACCTTACATGCGATACTGGCCTAGACATTATTATATTTAAAATATCTGGGTTGGTTTTACAAACTTATATTTATTAAAAACTATACTGTGCTTGGTACTGGCCTAGATTCATAGCAGGCAGTCAATAAATACTTGTAAACCAATAGATTTGACTGAGAAGATAAGTAATTTTGCAGCAAATATGTTTGTTGCGCCTCTCGCTGTAATTGAGTAAATGCTTTCACTATGTGATAAACCTAAAAGATGCTTACCTGCTTTTCCTCAGAACTTCCAGAATCAGCCTGTTTAACCTATGAAACGGGAAAGATGAAGAAAGATTACAAGAATGTCCTCCTAGCACATAGAAGCACACAATTCAGTTATTTTCAGGAATTTTCTTTAAGATTCAGCTGTACTCACTGGCAGGGCATAGGCAATGCCTAAGAGGCAAAAGCAAATCACTGCAATTCTCATGGTAGTGAGTTTTCCTGCAAAACATTTCATAAGGAATAGCTGACATCTTCATAGGTTAAAACACTGATACCTTTTCGTACTACCACATTACAAAATGATCACAAATAAAATATATTTTCTGTAAAATCTTTTCTACTTCTTAGAAAAGGCTTTTCTTTTTAGTATTATAGTCTTTCAAGTTAATATTTATATTACCACCTATTCTCCATCTTTCACTATTAGGCAAGGGAAAGGGAAATTTTACAAGCCTATATTTATTCAACTTTTAAATGTAGAGTTCCAGAAATTATACGATTACTACCTTATATATCTAGCTCTACTAAACCTACAAACAGATCAACAGTAACTTAATTATATTAATAAGCTAGTATGGGAATACTTTTTAGAGAAGAAAAAGCACAGAGAAAAAAATGTAAAAAATTTGCTTTATCCGTTTTTCCAACATGTATTTTAAATGTTGATTTTTAGCTTAAATTATTGAGTAGGTGCTACTTAGGTGAAATGAAACTATCTCTGAAATGTGTTATTTAAGTAAGATGTTCTAAAAATTTGAAATGCCAAGGAAAACATTGAAAATAGCCAACAACTTTTCTATTTTCTATAAGCCTACATAGTGTCATGCAGGTATCTTGGTGAATATTTTAACAGTTAAATTTAGCAGTAACAGATTCAGAAAGGGTTTTCTTCCTCTTGAAAACAAGATACATCATTTAAAAAATAGCATTGTAATTGGCTTAATTAGTGTAAAAGATCCCTTTTCTTTTACATTCCTGCAGTCACCCATTGAAAATGATATAGGTATAATTATTCTAAAGGGGAATTGAATTTTACTATTTTCTGATTAGCCGCGGTAGTTTCCGTTCTTTTGAGGACCCAGTGGAAGTATTTTTAAGTTTTATATTTGATTGGCATTCCAAATATCTAGACACCTTTGTTCCAGGAGACCTGCAATGTATCTAATCTGCTTATTAAAAAGGCTAGAAAATTTAAATCAGTTTAACAGCATTACAATTAAAAATATTTTTCCTTAGAACTTGAACTTCCACATGAAATTCAGCTGAATGCACAACCCAGTAGCAAACTGAAGGCATACCTTGGTCGGCGTTTGGCTGAGAAGGCTGCAACTGGCCTGAGAGGAGTCCGGTCTCAGATGATGCTGTGCTCTCTGCCTCCTCCTCCTGCTGCTGACAAGTAAGCCTTCCCAGAATTTAAATGCTGCTGCAGACATCCTCCACCAACACAGGGAGGCGGAGAGATGTGTCATGAGGTTTTCTGCCACTGCCCAGCCCACCTGCTCCCACACTTCCCCCTCTGGTTTTGTGGTTAAAACAAAAAAAAAAAAAAAACAAAAACGCACACACACACACATCTACAGTTAAAACATTTCTTATATACAATATCATTAACTAGCTTTTTCATTTACAGGATGGGCATTCAGCATCCAGGAAGAGCACTTAGGGATCCCATGGAAAAGGGAGAAAGTAAGGAAAAACATTAATGTAAAATTAAATAGAATGGATTTTTGTTTCTTTCAGTTTAAGTAACATAAAAGTAATATCTGCAACCACTCTTGCCTATGTGATTATACTTATTGAAGAGCTAGAAGACGATTGTTCAAGCCTGCAAAGAGTTCAGAAAACCTGCCTCTGTCCTTTACTACTCAAGCTTAGCTTTGTGATTTCAAGTATGCAGTAGCTTGTTACTTAGACAAAAGACACTAGTGACATTAAAATATAAAATTCGATATAAAAGAGAAGAATAGTATTTTATTCTAGATGTTGCAGAAATAAAGCAGTTTCTGACTGAGAGCAGGATGACTGCTTGAGAGGGCTGCTTCAGGAGCCAGACTGTGGCTCTGAATTCCGCTGTGTCACTGCTGACCTGTGCAACCTTGGGCAAATCGCCCAGCCTACCTATCCTTGTTTCCTCATCCATAAAATGCAGATACTATTACCTAGGTCATGGGATTTTTGAGAGGTTTAAATGAATTAGTATGTTAAACTAACAATGCTTAGCACATATTAGATGCAAATGCCCTGCGTATCTTAAGGAGTGTACGTGTGTCAACTAGTATGAAATTTTTAAGAGGGGCAGGCAGTCACGAATTGTAATGTCTTTAAAAAGAATAGGTTATTAAAATGAGAGTAGATGTAAGATCTTTAAATGGTATGCATCAATAAGGAAATTTTGCACATTTCTAAAGGAACAGATTCGATTTTAGAATCATCTTTTTTTCTAGTTTTTCTCCAAGGGTATGTAAATTAGGCTACTTAAAAAGAAAAAGATTTTTAAAAATTTCTGTATTAAAAAACACTTTACTAGGTATTTAAAAGGTATTAGAATAAAAGAAAATTACAGGGGAAGTCTGAATATTCAGGGATAGCAGAGCTCTGGGTCCTTTTAAAATATTTAACATTGTCTTGAGATTACTTATCTTCATCTGCTTTCTCAGTTGCGAAATACAGGTTGCACTATTTATTTACCTTACACCTTTATTGTAAGACTTGTGTGTAATTAAGATGAAAAATAAATGGTCCTATTTATTATTAGGTTGCTGCAAAAGTAATTGTGGTTTTTATTAGTTCTAAAGTGTCAGCTTCTTTTTGCCAAGTATTACTTTTAACATAAATATAGATTAAATAATTTCTTGCAGTGTTAGTATATAGCTAATTCATAGGTTTCATGCACATTTGGTAGGGGGAAATATGTCTCCCTTAAATTGGATGTATTCCAGATGAATTGATATTATTGGCTTGTAGGTAATAAGCACCCATTTTAATAAGTAAGATGACAACTATCTCAATAAAATAGAAAGCACACAGATTATAAAGTTGCAAAATAGACTTCTTTTTTCTGCTTTTAAAAATTATTTTTTTCCTTTAAACATATTACCCACATAAGCTTGTCATGTTGTCAGTTTAGTGGAGGGAAGTCCGAAAATTCTAAAAACAACAACATTTCCACAGGATTTACTGTAGTTTACTCTGTGCCCACGGGAATGATTCAATATGAAGCTAGAATTAATTATAGGAATAGATTATGCTGTAGCCCAACCATGTTGAGATGAACCATATGACCCTTTACAGGACTCTTCTGGTCATAGCTCCACAGTGCCACACGATGGCAGCATTTCTGAAAAAAAGATTTCAGACCACAATCTGGTTCTATGAATTTTCTTATTCCAGTGGGATAGAACACTCGTGTATTTAATGACAGACCTATATACAGCTGTAGAGCGCTCCATTTCCTGGAATGCCAGGTGAGGAAATATTTCCCAACAATGATCCACTATGCAATCAGGGACAGAGACCCAGAGAACCAAAGCGTTCTTGTTTTGCTCTGTTGTTGCCTTAGGCAATCCCAGGTTGACACTATTGTCTCCTTCCGGACTTCTACACTCATTCAAAAAGTTCCTAGTCCCAAGGCCTCTCTCAGAGAAAAGTCTTGTGAATCCACGGGTAAAGAATGTGTCTGGGATGCTTCAGAATTGAGAAGATAAAGTGATTTATAATGGGAGGCAATTCTGTAAAGTAGAGAATGGATGCTGCGTCATTGTGACTATTGGGGAGGCTCATGTTTCTTGATGTTTCATGCTGTTTGCACTCAAAAGTGCTGCTGCTGGTTGTTTTTCTGAGTAGGATTTTCTGTCAGAATTGACATGTTAAATGATTTAAATCACAGTGGCTCTATCTGTAATATTTCCAAAATTTCCATTCTTGATTGGCTAATGATTGGTTGTTAGAATCAAAAGGTCAAAATGCACAAACTCCCTGTAAATCTTGTATGTGGAAAGTAAAAAATGTTTAGTTGTCAAACTAGAATGCGAAGAGTAATTTGTGATCTTAAATTATAGACACTAAGAGGACACATGGAAACAAAGAGCCTTATGGTCTTTTTCCTGAATTACATGAAAATTCCCATATAATAAAAAGTAAGTGTTCAATGTCACTACTTTGGTGGACAACTTTATTAAACTGACTTCTAGTTTATTTGAACATTTCTAATTATATTTTACTTAGTAAAGTGTAACCAACTATTTCAGCAGTTTCAGCTCTACAAATAATTACTTTTTCCCTCGAGTCAAGGTTCAGATATGACTTTGATATCTTGGTAACACCACAAATCTGTCATAAAGAAGTTGGGCATTAAAGCTATTTGGAAACCTAGCACCATTCATCATATATAGACTGGGAAAGGGGGCATTATTTATCACAGGGTAGCAAGCAAAGGTGGATGATAAGAGGGTGCTATTTTCAAGTTCAGACATGAAATTAGAGCATTTCAGAAATACAAAGCAAAAACAAACAAAAAAAACCCCATAAAACCTTTTATTCCATTGCTCAAAAACTTAGACAACAAAAGTCAGCTCCTGAAAAAGTAGTCTTACTATTGGTAAACATTAGTTTCAATTTAAAACAAATGAAAAAAAGTTTTGCTTTAGACCCATAGAACTGTTGTGGAATGAGTGCTCAATAAATTGTTGGTGATTACCTACTCAGCCCTGCATCTATGACAACGAATTCTGACCTTAGAGTTTTTGCTTATGAATACAATGCACAGGCACTATGCTTGAATTCAGAATATATCTCATATATTGATATCTAATATCTGCCAGTACTCTAGAAATCTAGCATTTCTTCATTAAAGTAGTATTAGTAACTCTGAGGGCATTCTAATGCTCTTTAAATGGTAGATTCTTTAAAGTGGACTTAAATTACTAACTTTTTTTTCTTCAGTGACACCATTCTTACCCTCATGGAGCCCATTTATTCATGAAAATCAACTAGGAAATTTGAAACTTGAGTAACCAATGAGATGAAGAGGGTGTGGCTAAACAGTAAACTTGGCAGCACCCTGGGTAGAGAAGGTATATGGTAGAGACCCTGTGTCCACATTGGAGTTGAAGGGATGAGTATTCTGGGATTGGATTCAAACAGAAAGCCCCCTTCCCACTCAGCATCAATCACAGCAACATAAATGCTAGACCTGTAACAACCTGGGGAACAATAGAGGAGGCTGTAATCAGGGAGGACCCAAAGAGGGAGGTAGAACAGGGTGGAAAAACACAAATAGAAAGTCTAGCAGCTGCAGGAGGACCTTGTTTGTTCAGAAAAAGACATTTTGTGGCAATAAGCGGTCAGTGACAGTCATTTTGCAGAATGCATTTGAGGGGAGAAAATCATTCTCCGAAATTGGTTTATGAGGATTCTTACTTAAAATCTGACGTTTGAGTAATTTTGGTAGAGAATCTATCATAAGGTTGATATGAAAAGGTGACAATTTCAGTGCGAAAGAGAAAACAAAATCAGAAGAAAGGGGAGCAAAACTAGACAACAAAAGCAGCTCAATCAGATATTTTTCTGGTCACATTTGGCTAAGGATTTTTGTTTCGACAATTCTTGTCAAGGCGTAATTTACATTAATGCCCCGATCCCGTGGCATAACATTTATGTTTCTTAAACCTGTAATTTAAAATATTCTATATTAAAATTTGATTTCTTCTTTAATGTTTGAATTCCTCATAGAGTGTACGTTCCATGGTATGCTAATCCCTCTGCAGTTTATGCGCCAAAAATATTTATTCAGTGAAGAAATGTAGCCCATTTATGAAATGCATATAATTCTTATATAAATTGAGTTATTCTTGCTGATTATTTTCTGTCGTTTTCATAAAGCCCCAAATTAAACATATTTATTTATTTTTTGAGGCAGTGTCTCACTCTGTCACCCAGGCTGAAGTGCAGTGGCACGATCTCGGCTCACTGCAACCTCTGACTCCTGGGTTCAAGCGATTCTTGTGCCTCAGCCTCCCGAGTAGCTGGGATTGCAGGCATGCATGCACCACCACGCCCAGCTAATTTTTTTTTTAGTAGAGATGAAATTTCATCATATTGGCCAGGGTGGTCTCAATCAAACTCCTGGCCTCAAGTGATCGGCCCACTTCAGCCTCCCAAAGTGCTGGGATTACAGGCATGAATCACTGCCCCCAGCTCCCTAAATTAAATGTCTTTAGATTCAAACAGAGGTAGTGTTCAGCTTGAGTGAATCATACCTGAGAACTTCAGGCATGCTTTCTGTGCCCAAAAAGAACTGCTCAGGTGATTGCTACTTTTTACATAACATGGAGGTCCTCTGGGATCTGGCATTACTCTGTCTCTCCAGCCTTATTTCTGCCCAACTTCTCTCGTTGTACTCCCTAAAACAATCATGCAGAGCCATGTGGGTTCCTCAGTGTGTCGTTCTATTTCAGGTCTCCATGCCTTTACTCACATTGCATGGTCCTTATATCTAGAATATCCGTCCAGTCTCATCCTCACCTGTCTCCGAAATATTTGCACATCATGCATCAAAGCATCCCCTATAAAGCCTTTTCTGGTCTAAAGAGAAACAACCAACTGCCACTTTTTAACCCCTCCTACAGCCTGCACTTGATCTATAGCACCGATGATGCTTTATTGCCTTAAATGTTTGTCCTCCTCACGCCAAAAAGTAAACTCCCAGCAGTCAGGGACTGGGATTTATTCATGTTTGTATCCACAGTTTCCTGCTAGACACTCAGTAAATGCTTAGAGGAACAAGTGAGTGAAGAAGCATTATTTTAATCATATTTAATCCTATGGTAGCCACAGGTAGCATGCACATTTAGTATAATCTCCAAGTGGCTGGAACTCTTACTGGGTTCTTAAAATAATTTATATATACATATTAAAAATGCCATTGCAGAATTTGAAGAGGCTAGATTTTCTTGTCTCCTATCTCAAATTATTTTCTATGGGGTTCTGGCATATGCTTTCTCTTGTGTGGGTCTCAGGTTCCTTGATAGAGTTAATCTGGATTATTTTAGAAATCAATTTCAGCTCTAAAATTCTGTGATTTATGTTTCCTTTTCAAGTTCATGAGGAATAAAATATTGACATTACAACAAGAGGAGTAAACAGATAGTAGGAGTAGAGATGGTCTTGAGAGAAGTTCACATTGAAGAAAGATTTTAACACAAAGAGTCTTTAATAGACCAGTGGACAGGTGAAAGTTGAAGAGTTATGATGTTTTTAAGTAAAGTATCATGTATTTTGCTTTATTTTAAACTATAGATAAAAATTAATGAACATTATTTTAATAATACTAGTAAAAATAAAACTTTTTTTTAAAAAAAGGATGTAAATCAATCCCAACATACAACTTTAATAAATCAATCTTTCATGTTCTGAGAATTTTTTATTCTAACCTCCCACAATATGGGTTTTCTAGAGGCATTTTCCCAGTATGGGTCACATGAATTTCTTTCAGATTTCATTACCCAGAGTGGGAGATCAAGGAGAAACTGAGAGACTGGTTTGCCTCTTTCCTGGAAAATGCCTCTTGTGGTTTTTGGGGGTAGTTTTACTGCCAAACAGGTCAGGCATATAGGGCTTCACCATAATCTGGAGATGTTTTTAGATTTTTCTTTCCCGCATTCACATCTCCTTCATTTCCAAGCATCTGTGGATTTTACTAGTCTAGACAACCCATTAATTTCCCTTCGTATCTAATGATATTCTTCACGAGTCATTCAGAATCAGTTTGTCCTCTTTTCACCCATTTCATGCTTAACACAATTTCTGCTGCTTGTTTTTTCCCTAAGAAACAAAGGAATTTTCTTGTAATTATTATGCCCTTAACATTTACTTTTTCTACAGTAGCAAAGAGCAAGCCCAAAACTTCTGTCTTTGCCTTGTGAAAGGAGAGATATTCAAAATAATAACAACAATAATAACAGCAACAATAATGGTAATTGTATATACATTTATGGGAAACCTATAAAGTACTAGATTTAAAAATATGCATTTTGTCTAATATTCCTAAGGATGACAGTATTTAGTATTATGACTTCAATTTTTCCAGATAACTATAATAGAATCCATTTAATGTGCCAGTCACTTCTGTTTACCTGATTGCATTTACTCTTTGCACAAATATTAGGTATATATTTACAGGGTCAGTAGGGTTCCAGGGAAGGAATTGTTTAGTTCTACACATCAGTGTTAAGAAAAGCTTTCAAGAGGATGCTAAGATGCAGCTCAGTTGAGGAACTAATGTTTAGAGACAAACTTATTTATTTATTTATTCGAGACAAGATCTTGCTCAGTCACCCATGCTGGCGTGCAGTGGTGCGATCATGACTCACTGCAGCCTCGACCTCCCAGGCTCAGGCGATCTTCCTGCCTTGGCCTTCCCAGTAGCTGAGACTATAGGTGGGCACCATCAGACCTGGCTAATTTTTAAATTTTTATAGAGACGAAGTCTCCCTATGTTGCCCAGGCTGGTCTCAAACTCCTGGACTCAAAGATCCTCCTGTCTCAGCTCCGAAAATGCCTCCCAAAGTGGTCTTGGGTTGAAAGCACAAGCCACCATGCCTGGCCCCAGAGGCTAACTTCTAAGATGTGAATCAAAATTACAAGCATCCAAATTTGATCAAACATGGTTGAAATGAAAAGAACAAAAACAAAAACAAATATCTAAATAACCATACAACAAAAGCTGTAAGTTCCAATGATACTGATGAGAGAAATTTTGTAAGGATTTTCAAAAATCTTGCCTCTAACAAGTTCAAATCTAATAAGAACAAAAGCTTATTTTTTTCACATATGCCACCCAGCTAATGCCATGCTATGGTCATGAGTCATACAGTGTGGGAGAATGTCAGTATGTCTCTACTAATCTCAAACTGCTATGAGTCACCTGTTCAAAACACACACCTAGTGATTGTGGGTTAATATCATTAGCTTCATGCTTAATAGATATAAAGATCTTAAATATTAGTTTTCTTGACTCTCTAAACTTTGAACAAATTGCTCATTGTATTTTAACAGGTATCATATTTCTACAGAAAGACACCTTTCATAGTCTTATGTCCTACTACATTTGAATTCTTTGTAGCACCTACAATAATAATTGTGCAGGTACTATTGGCTGTACACCAAAGATGTGTTGTCTTCAGAGTAGTTGCTGGGAAGCAGCTGAAACTACATTTCTCAGCCTCCCTTGCATTTAGATGTGGCCATATGTCTAGTTCTTGCTAAGGGAATGTAAACCAAAGTGATATGTTTCATTTCCAGGAGGAAGTGCCTAAAAACTTCAAATAGTGTGCCTCCCCCGTAGTCTTATTCCTTACCCTTTCACCAGATGAAGAGGACTCAAGCATTTTGGATAGCAGAGCCCAGGAGGAACATGGCTTGATCTGTCTGCTGATCTGGAACCCTAGCATTAGGTATCATATTGTTATAGGATCTTTGGAGTGTTGCTTTTTTGGCCTGAAACCTGCAGCCGGTGGTGCCTTTGCCTGAGTTTTGCTCTGGCCCACTGGACTCATTCTGCCCACTCAGCCTGGCAGTCTGCATTCAGCTCATGCTACTGTTCTGGATCCCTTGCCTCCAAGGGAGGCCACGAGTCAGGCATGGAGTGGCAATGGGGTGTGAGTGAGCATAGGGTCTGGCCACTATGCAGTCAGACACGCCAGCTGCTGCTGTGGGGCAGGAGGCTTCAGGTGCTGACATGAGTGCCAGCTCTCTGCAAGGATGCAGCTTTCCTGGCTCATACTAGGGAATGTGGTAGTGCCCAGAGGCTCAGAGACACCGGGAACCACAAGGTCTCAAAAAGGGAGTCACAGCCCTAGCTCAGGGAGATCCCAGGTCTGGGCTCCCTGAAGGGCCGCAGCTCTTCTCTCCTCTTTGCCCACAAAGTGGTGAGCAAGGGGCATATTTCAGCTCTGTATGTGTTGCAGCTCTTTTAGCATCACCATTCCACAAGTCCTGAGTTCTTGTCCTGTGACCAGGAAGAATGAGGTACGCAGACAAGCGGAGGGTGAGCAAGACAAAGAGGAGTTTTATTAAGCAACAGAACACCTCAGAGAAGACCCATAGTGGGCAGCTCCTCTCCGTAGCTAGGGTGTCCTGATAAGTGCTCAGCTCCTGTCAGAGATATAGGCAGGTCATCCCGAAAAGTGTTCAGTTCTCAGCAGAGTGGGTAGGTCCTCTCTGCTGCTGGCTGTCCCATTATCTCTCCATCCTCTGCCCTTGTGTTGCTGAGTCCAGGGCATTTACGGACCTCAGAGGTGAAGAAGTGCATACCAATTGGTCCATGGGCAACCATGGACAGGCCTGGAAAAGGTACCACAATTCTCCACTCCAGTCTGTGGGACTGGCAGCCTGGCCCCCAGGCTTCAGGCTCTCCCTGGCCTGAAGGTGGGGCCTCACCCGGATCAGCCCCCTTCTGCCCAGGAGCTGGTCTGCCTCTTGTGGCTGTCCATGGCACCCAGGCTGCTTGCACAAAGGGGCACCTGCAAGTCAGCACTGGGCTGCTTTCATCCTCACCTCCACTTCCCTCTCCGCAACACTCATCAGTGCCTACAGTCTGGAGGAGGCCGAGGTGGCAGGAGGCTGATATGTCAGTACTGTCCCGAGCATGTCCACACCTGGCTGGGCTGTGACAGCTCTCCGGCTTGGCCCCAACCCCACTCCAAGATTGGAGTGGGTGCCAGGAGTGGGGAGAGACCAGGCAGCAGGAGCAGACAGGCCCCCTAGGGTGCAGACTGCAATTTCTGTTCCTGGGAGGGCGGGGATCCTGCCCACCCAGCTCGCAGCCCTTTCTGAGGGGGACCTTCTGGGAGTGGATCGGGGACCCGGACCTGCAGTCAACAGTGTCAGGCCCGGTGGTCACTTCAATGCTGAATGGACCCCCTGGACACAGTCCCAGCCCCAGTCAGCCTGTACGGGACCTTCTCCCAAGGTGCAGGAACCTGGCTTGGTGGGGTGGGTGCTGTCACTGCACCATTGGCCAGGTCCTGAAGCAGGCACTGCTCCCACTTTCAGCCATGGGGCCCTGAAGTGCACCCCAGGTCAGCACCTTGGCCTAGCCACCATGCTCCGTGCGCAAGTGTCACACTGCCCCGGACCCAACTCTGCCTTGGGGACCCTCTCTGCCTCACCGCTGCTCCGCTGCCAGCGGACTACTTGGTCTGGACCCACCGTGGTGGCCCCCAGGGCTGTGGGCCTCGGGGACTGTCCGCCTCTTCCACATGTCCTCCCTGCAGCAGCAGCGGATGAGAGCAGCAACGCGGGGCCAGGGTCCGAGCTACGGAGGCTCTGGGCCTGGGGGTGTGTCCTGCCCGGCGTGCTAGGGTGGGGGTGGCGCAGTCTGCTGCCTCCCGGACATTGGACACAGGGCACAGGGGTACCCCCTCCCGCTCAGGGCTGCTCCTACAGCTGCTCCTGCCACCACCGCTGGCGCCTCCCAGCTGCAGCTGCCAAGGTGACAGCAGCCGCTCCAGATGGCCCACCGTTGCCATCAGTATGAATGAGAAATAAGTTTCTATTGCCTTAAGTGTCTGATATCTGTTACGATAGCAGATGTTAACTTAATTGACACAATGTCATATGCATAATATTGCTCAGTTCATAGCTTTTGGGTTTTATCATCTGTGTTCCAGGTCACTAGACTCGTGAAACTGAATTTAAGTTATGGTGCTATAACTTTATATGTATCTATTTTCTATTAATTTTTGCTCCCCCATTTCTGAAAGCCAGAATAAGCTCATGAGAGGTTACTAATATGTTAAAATTGAAGTTGATTATTTTATACAGTAAGTATGTGACTCATTTATTTCCACAAGAAGATGGTATGCAATATCAGGAGATAAATGATTAGGATAGTGGGCTTCTCTTGATCCTCTGTTTTTGTTTTTCCCACTTTTGCAAGAAGAGAATCAGCTTTGATATAGGTTTTAGTGGATAGTGTCCAATGTTGGGAATCTGGGAACCTGAACTTTATCTTGCCTATACCACATAATTAAATATTGTTAAGTTAGCTTGTTTCTGAGAAGAAAGAGGCTACAGCTGCCTTCCTCTAAATGATAAATTCATCTCACAGCTTCTGAATTGTTGGCACAGCATCATTTGCTTTTACTTCTTAGTTAGGCTACCTGTTTTTTGGATACCTTTTGCTTTTTGACCTGCTAACAAGTAGACAGTGGCAGTTAGAAATCAAGTTCAATTGTCCAGGCTCTGTCCTCAAGTCTGTAATCCCAGCACTTTGATCACTTGTGCTCAGGAGTTCAAGACCAGCCTGATCAACATGGCAAAAACCCTGTCTCTATATAAATAAATAAATAGATAAATAAAGAAGAGATCAAGTTAAAATCAACCCCTCTAGTTATATTTGAGAACTTAAAGTCATGTTCTCTGAAGGTTTTGAATGACTTCCGTTTACTAGTAAGGATGTGTTCACAGATTAATTTTAGTTTTAGTTGCCTCTCACCAGATCGAATATTGTGTGGGAGGTAAATTCTAAGAAACTTGAAGAATTTTAAAGCACTCTACCATCCTCATATGGAGATGACCATAATTAGAGGAAACAGTAGGTTATGTAAGAAACTGTTTATTGTTGGGAGCTGAAGTTTTGATCCTTTCCTGTATATTTATTTCACTGATATTCCTAAGCCTTTGGTGGTCTTTTGGTCTGCGGGTCACAGCTGGGCTAAGGGGTTAGCCAGAGTTCTTAGTGAAGTAGCAAAAGAGGTTATGTGTGGCATATCAGCAGAGAGGGTACACCCATTTGTCTGGGTTGGGGAGGAAGTGGAGGCTGCGATCAGTGAAGTGGCCTTTTTCTGTTTTTAGACAGTGCCAAAGCATCTCAGACTGGGGTTTCAGCTCTATTTTTGTTTACGAGGAGTTGGTTCAGACATAAGTGAAATTGTGGTGTCTTAACCTCTAGTAAGATTTAAAACATACATGCTGTTTCATCAAGCTTGGTCTCTTAGGAATCCGGTTTATGGTAGAGATGAGGTTATTCTGAATTTAGAAGGAAAAGCGTGACAGAGTTTCATTACAAAGATTACAAAGATGATGATTACAAAGATTACAAACATTTTGTAATCCCTGACTAGAATACAAATGAGAATAAAAATTTTACTTTGTAAGAAGGATGGAAATCCTACATACAGTAAATCTATTTTTCTAAAACATGTTTTACTTCCACAGCAGTTTTATAAAATTGGCAGCTGACTTATTATTTTTTGTGGTCCTATCTTCTAGTCTGAGTGTTAACCAGGTGGACAGGCAGATTAGGACTAGGAAATAAGATTAAACTTTTATTCTACTACACCAGGTTTGAGTGGGTACACGGTTGTGTGTAGATCTTTCACACACAGGATTTGAGTGGTTTTTTTTTAACCACACAAAAATGTGTGAAACATAAAAGTATATAGTAAACAGTTGAGGAATTTACTAAAAGAAAGCTAAGAATTCAGGAAGAATTCTAAAAGAAAGCTAAGTGTTGGAGTAAATATTGCACAAAATAGAAAACATTTAGTTCTATACATTTGGCATGTAAATGTTAATTTTAGTTGCTTTGAAACAACAAAATAAAAATATCAGTTTCAGTTGTTATGATTTAAAAATATGCATTGTATGTATCTATGCAGTTAACCAAAATGCATTTTTGAAAAAAAAGGATGATAAGAATCTCAAAAGATAAAAATGAGACCTCTATTAAAAACAGTATTTCCTATCTAGCACTATGATTCCAGTTCTAGACTCTCCCAGCTGGAAGACAGACAGTAGGAAGGCAGGGCATTGAGAAAAAAGGGGATGGTTCTTGACTTGTGGCTTCATTTCAGCTCTAAGACAACTTAAATTCTAAAAGGGCAGAAAATCACACGGAATGAAGATTAGAGCAGATTTAGTTCAAACAACAAAAGATGCCCTCAATGATAGTCAATTCCATGTACTCAGAAAGCAGTACTGGAATTGACATTATGAGGTGGGGAGATGGATTTCTTCTTGGCATCTGGGTCTTTTCTGATATCTTCAAGCTTTTAATCATATGAAACTAAAAGACTTCAGCTGCTTGCATCATTTGTCTTTATCTTTGTAGATTAGGAGCTCAAAAGCCCTTAGCCCAAACCCACTCCTAGATTATTTTTGTAAATGAAATTTTATTGGAACATGACCACACCCATTCATTTACGCATCATTTATGGTTGCTTCAGTGCTACAACGGTAGAGTTGCATAGTTGTGATAGAAACCACATGGCCTGCAAAGCCTAAAATATTTGCTCTCTGACCCTTTACAGAAAAAGTTTGCTCACCTCTCTTCCAGATGAAATATCTTTTTAATTTTAGTCTATTATTTAGCTCAAGTATATGAGTCAATCCTTCACCCTCATCCCCACCCTGTCATTTCCAGTTACATCAAGTCAGTTTTGAGGTGCAATGGACTGTATTCCATATACTGTGTCAGATGCATGAGCATAGTTTTGAACCATTCAATACAATGCTTTGTCTTTTGTTTTCATGCATCCTGATAATGCCTTGCATTATGGTCAGCATGGGTCACTGAGTCAATGATATTAGGGATAAGTATTTAATAATTGTTTGATCCCTTTCAGGTAATAAATAACAGTTCCTTTTACAAAATCTTGTAAATGTACTTTGAATTTATACCAGGTGTAAATATTCCCACTTGCATTTGACATGTAAATTATCTGACACTTATCTGTTACTTACCTGCTAATTTTTTTGCCTTTTCAGGTCTCTTGTGAGATAGTTCTGTAGTTATCCCTGTTGTCTTCACTTTCTTTAAAAAATTTTTTTGTTTTTTGAGACAGAGTCTTTGTCTGTCATCCAGCCCATCCAGCCTGGAGTGCATTGGCCCAATCATGACTCACTGTTGCCTTGACCTCCTAGGCTCGAGTGATCCTGCCACCTCAGCCTAGCAAGTAGCTGGGACTACAGGCATGTGCCACCTTGCCCAGCTAATTTTTTTGTTTTGGTAGAGATGAGGTCTAACTATGTTGCCCAGGTTGGACTCATGTTCTCACTTTCACTAATCAAAGATCTTAGAATCATCTGTAAATCTTTGAATTGTAATAAGAATAGTATCAGTACCTTTAATATGCATGGTCCTTTAAAAATCTGAAGCGCTTTCAGATTGACCATCTAAATTGATGCTTGTAACAGTGTTTGTTTGCTTCTGGGAAAGGGATCTGATTGGCTAGAGAAAAGAATGGGAGGGAAACAAATTTTCAGAGAAATAATTTTTATAGCTTTTAAATTTTGTATAATGTGTGCATGAGCTACCTATTGCTGAGTAGCAAATTACCACCAATTAAACAGATTAAAGCAACACACATATATTATCTCAGAGTTTCTGTGGGTCAGGAATGCAGGCACAGCTTAACTAGGTTCTCTGTATCAGAGTGTCTCACGAAGCTGGTGTTAAAGTGCCAGTCAGAGTTGAGTCTCATTCAAAGGCTTGGTTGTGGAAGGATCTGCTTCCAAGCTTACATAGTTGTTGGCAGGATTTAATTCCTTGAGGACTATTGGACTGAGGGCCTCAGTTCCCACTTATCTATTTGCAGGAGGCATCCCTAGTTCTCCAACATAACAGCTTGCTTTATCAAAGCACACAAGCCGAGAAGGCAAGAGGGGAGTCTCCTTGCAAAACAGAAGTCAAAATTTTGTGCTACCTAATCATGAAAATGTCATCCCATTATTTTTGCCATATTCGATTCCTTAGAACAAGTTGTTAGGCCATCCCACATTCAAGGGGAGGGAATTACACGGGGGGCATGAATACCACAAATTGGGGATCATGGTGGGCTATTTTGGACTCAGCCCAGCACAAAGAATATGTATTACTTATTTAGTTAAAATTAAATAAATAAAAGTGCTTTTAGATATCCAAGAATTTTAAATGAAAATGCAAGTCTCAATACAATATGTAAAATATAATTCAATTTTTGTAAATAAAGAAGAACTTGTGCACATACACACAAATATACAAATGTATACAAAATGGTGAGAATGCTACACATCCAATGGTCAGCAATGATTATGTCTATGGAGCAGAGTGAGAGACGAATGGGTATAAAGAAACTTTCACAATTGAATCTACCTCTTTCCTTCGCAACACAATAAGAAAGGAATTATGTTCATTTTATTAATACAAAGTTGTAGAGGATAAATGGTTTTCCAATGGCATATACTTACTTAAGTGCAGGACCAGGTCTCAGAAGGTGGTTTGCCTGAACAGCCAAGATTTTTCTATCCAAGTTATTTATTTTTAAACTAAATTGTTTTATTCAAATAATTTATTAAAAAGTTTAAAAGATTATAAGGATGATCAATATTAGTTTCTCCACTGATACCTGGCAAATCTTATTGGGTGGCCATCACCATTCAATATGTCTGATTATCAAGACATTTTTTAACCCATGATAAAACAGAAACTTGTATTTAACCCTATGGTAAGTACTATGGTTTGAATGTGTTTGTCTCCTACAAAACTCACATTGAAAATTTATCCTTAACTCAACAGTATTGGGAGCTGTGGCTTTTAGGTGATTGAGTCATGAGGAGTCCACCCTCATAAGAGTGGGATTAAGTGTCCTTATCAAAGGGTTTGACAGAAGAAGTTTGCCCCTCTTGTGCCCTTCTCCCTTCTACCAAGTGAGAACACAGCATTCCTGTCCTCTGGAAGATGCAGCAACAAGGCACCATCTTGGAAACAGAAAGAAGCCCTCACCAGACAACCAAACCTGCCAGTGCCTTCATCTTGGACTTCCCAGCCTCCAGAACTGTGATAAATAAATGTCTGTTCTTTATAAATTATCCAATTTTAGGTATTTTGTTACAGCAGCACAAATGGACTTAGACAATAGGGATGCCAGATTTAGCAAATGAAAATATGGCATTTTCCACTTGTCGGTAGTGAAGGGATCTCTTCCAGCAGACCCATCAGCTTTCCAGTTTCCCCTTTTGGGGAGGAAAAAGCTCCTCATGTCCCATGGTCCTGTACATGCCTAATTCTGTTACCCACAGTTATCAGCAAAGAGTGCAAGGCAGATTAATCCAAAGAGGATAGTAGTTAACATCCCATAGTGCCAAACCCATTCTTAGCCAAAGGGACTTTACTGAGAGGGGACTCTAACTCCCTACATCTTAGGAAGTACTCTAACCTTCCTAAGTTGGGCCTCAGACCCAAGTTTGGTCAAGCATCCTTGCATTTTCTTAAGAAGGACCTTTTACCCACTCTGTTTTAGGAGAGACTGTAACTACCCTAAATTGGGCCTCTAACCCAATCCCATCCTTTACCCAGGTATATGCACCCTACTTCCCCAAAGTCAGCCAGTTGGTGCACACAGATGATTTTCTCTTGGGTCAGGGGTCTCTTCAATATTGTCCCTTCAGGGTTTGCCAGGAAGATGCTACCGGACCCCATCACTTACCCAAAGGTAGCTTTTGAGTTGGGGGTTTCCTCACTATAGTACCTTCCGTGGTCACCAGAAGGATGTTACCAGAAAGGGATCGGGATCCACACCCCAAGAGAGGGTTCTTGTATGTCAGGCAAGAAATAATTCATGGCAAGTCCGTAGAGTGAAAGCAAGTTTATTAAGGAAGTAAAGGAATAAAAGAATGGCTACTCCATAGACAGAGAAGCCTGTTATAGGAGTTTTTAAGGGAATGACTAAAGGTAAGAAAGTGCCAAATTGATTAAAAACAGACCAAGTTGTTATAAATGTCCATTGTTTTGACTAAAGATAAGAAAGTATCAATTGGATAAGAACAGAGCAAGTTGCCATGAATGTCTATTAGCTTATAAACTTTACTGTTTTGGGGGTGGTTTTTAACACATCCTAGAATTTTCTTTTTAAATAACATATAATGAGTGCTTAAGGTAAGAATATTTTTGAAACTGAGAAGTTATTTTAAAATACTTTATAAAAGTTGAACATTACATTTTTTGAGTCTTTATCATCTTTTCTATTCTTCTAAAATAGTCATTAACTATCTCTGTGGGAGTATAAAGAAATAATGTAATGTGACAGAATGTGATTTACCAGTATAAGGTTGTCAAATTTGGCTTTATGACTATATTCCAGGAAAGCAGAAAAGCAAAACTCAATAAGGAAATAGTCTGCAACTAAATTTCAATAAATGTCCCAAAGCATGGAGCATTTGTGTCAAGGTTCTTTGTACATTAATTTAATATATCTTCTGTTGCAATTTTAAACGCACTATTCCTTGAAGCTTATCCTCATGATGTAATATCATTGGATGACTGACCAGTTACTACATGAGTTCTAAAATTTCTGCTTTTTTGATTGAGTAATAGCTCTCTGATGGGAAAGGATGACTGTATGTAGCCACAGAAAAGTGGAAGAGAAAATGGGAATGTACTGATGTCTTAGTCCATTTCTGTTGCTTATAACAAAATACCTGAAACTGGGAAATTTATAAAGAAAAGGAATTTATCTCTTACAGTTATGGAGGCTGAGGAGTTCAAGACCAGCCCTAGTAACATAGCAAGACCCCATCTCTACAAAAAATTAGCCAAGCACAGTGGTGTGTGTTTGTAGTTCCAGCCACTTGGTAGGCTGAGGCAGGAGGATTGCATGAGCCCAGGAGTTTAAGGCCTCAGTGAGCTATGATTATACTACTGCGCTCTAGCCATGGTGAGTGAGCGAGACTCTGTCTCAAAAAAATTTTTTTTTCATAAATTACAGATCCATTCACTACTCTACATTTTATTATAGCACTACCGTTAGGAGCAAGGGCTTTGTGGCCAGGCTGCCTTAGTTCGAATGTTGTATTGGTCACTTCCTAACTGAGGCACCTCGAGCAAGCTATTTACTTTCTCTGGGTCTCTGTAACCTCTCTGGGCCTTTCTGTCCATAGGGACAGAAATAGCACCTCCTCCAGAATGTTGTTGTAAAGATTAAATGAGCTCACACATACAAAGATTACTTAGTTCCAAGTGCCTGGAACTTAGTAAGGCCTCACTGAAAGTTGAATGTTAACTCTCAGAAACAATACCTGAGATTCTAGAGTTTGTGCTAAATTCAAAGTGTAGGAAATATGTTTCAGATAAATGCATAGTTATATATGACATTAAATGTAGGAAATCATGTTAGTTTATCACGTGTTCCATCTTACAAGCAAAGAAGAGAAAACCAGTTATAGCTAGGAAATTGGACAAATTGGCAGCAAGAGAAAAATATTTAAAAATAAAAGTATTTTAATGGGGCACACTCTGCACATACATGATGAGAAATGCTACTGTATGTAATAATAGAGAATGCAGAATAACTGGGACTTGGGAATCTGCAACAAAATAAAGTTACTGCATTTAAATGGGCAATATATTGGGAAATAGCAAATCTAAAACCATAGTCAACATTCAGCTTATGTTCCCTTTGTTTCTTGAGTGTTTTCAGCTTACTGAAGTCAAATGACATTTTTTTGCAGATGGAAAATTATGAGCTGTTTAGGGAAATAAGCACATGTCCTAATTACGCTACATCATCTTTTCCATGAGAAGTGCAAATGCAACTTTTAAAAATAGTTTAGATAGAAAACAATTGATAGAAACTTTGTTTCTTTGTTTGTCTCTTTCTCTCTGTCTCTCCCTTGCTTCCTTCCAAAGGATAGCGGTACCAATCTTTGCATTAACAAATATGAACTGAGCAAAAAAGGCTGCCAGTTGCATTTTTGAAGGGATGTCCATTTTGTCTTTGTTGGGACACCGATTTTGTAGCAGGCTGTAAGTTCTGCTAAAATGACTTTGATAGCTGGTAAGGTCCATGCAGAATTTCCCCTATAAGAATTCTGGAAACAAAAGACTTAACTGAAAACAGCTAAATGGCACTATTTATAAATGTATTCAGGTTTAGGAAATGGTAAATAATCATGTACACACTTTCAGGGAATTTATGATAACACTTTTTCCCTCCAGGAAAAGGTTAAACTTTGTGGACTCAAATGCATTGGTGTTCCCATCTCACTTGATTCATGTGGCTGGGAATGAGTTTGCATGCCAATGTGGGGCTGGTCGTGTGACTCTTCTTGGAAAAGATAAGAAGTATATCACTGTGATTTCGAGCTAAGAAGCATGAAACAGCAGCACATTTTCCTTTTATGTCTTCGTAGCAAACCCACTGATATACCTATGACAATTTATTCCAAACACAGGCCATGTTTTGACACTAACCTCTTCTCCTCAGAATTTGGAGACAACTATGGCCTTTGGCTAGTTTAATGCCCTCACCTGCTCAAGTGTGACAGAACATTCATTAGAGGCAATTAGAGAGCAACATTTATAGAACTAGAAGTAAACGCACAGGTTGCAAGTGAAAGTAATGAGAGGGAATGGCCATCATGTGCCTGGGCCCGAAGGGAGGTGGGTTGCTGTGGGGTCTCCAAAGCCCAAATCTCTGTCTTTCTTCTGGTTTTGTTTATGTAGCCAGTGAAATGCTACCACATCACTATCCTTGGACTCCCTCCTACCATGAGACTCTCCACTGTTCTACAAATACTCAGAGAGGTGAAGAGCTCAGAGTAGCTAAGGTAAATGTGATTAATCACAACTTTTAGGGGAGTTCACAAGTTTATGAGCAAAGGAGAGGAAAACATGAACATAGTGAAAGCAGGAATTTTTGACAAATGGGCAGCAATTGCACACAGCTGATAGAGGAAAGGAAGCTGGAATCAATGGGTAACCATTCCCTTTTCCCTCAGTGGTCACACTGGTTGTATGAGCTAGCAGCCATCAGAAGGAATGTTATTTATTCCATTGTGGTGGAAGGAAACAGCATGTGTCCTGCAAAACCTACCTGGCCATCCCAAAAGAAGTATTATCTTTCTCCTCTAAATTACCATAAAGCTTGAAATAGGCTCCTTTTCATGGGAAATAATATCTGTTCTTCCTTTCAGTTGAATGGGGAGAGGGAGGAGAGGAAGAAAAATAATACAAAGAAATACAAATAAACAATTAGGTTCAATAGTTAAAAATGAATTACTTAGATAGTGTGGTCAAGGAAGGCCTCTCTGAGGGGATGCATATAAGCTGGGACATAAAAAATTTGGGGGAAGTTTGCTACAAAAGCAAGGAAAAGAATGCTCCAGAAGACAGGGAACAGTAAATGCACAATCTACAAGAAAAGAAAAGACCTGGGGTGTGTACTTGAGGAGCTGAATACAGGCAGGTTTGACGGGAACTTGGTGAACATTCCTTAGGAGAAAAGAGCCTGACTACTACATCTAATTTCATTGGTCAAAGTGGTTTTAAAAAGTATCTTTTTTTCCTGGAATATATTGCTTTACCGGACACAGTAGATTTACTCTTACCGTTTAGCATACTTTGTCCAATGCAGAAAATATAAAAACTGTTTCTTACTTAATTACTGACCACTGAAAAGCTTAAATTATAAAAGGTGTTATCAGTTAAAGATATTTCTACTTAAATTTTGGTTTAGTTCACAATACATATGAAAGTTTATACATGCATTTACATAAAACCCAATACAATTCCTTATTTTTGAAAAACGTACCGTTTTTGTTATCCCATCACCATGGGAAAATTATGAACTTACCAAGTGGCTTTATTATTATTCCTTCCATTTATTTTCCTTTGTATTTGAAAATCATAGAATCCAAAACTAGAGAAACAATAAGTAAGCCATGTATTGCTTAAAGAAGTAATACAATTTTTTTGGATTAATTCTGTTAAGGTTTGTAATTATGAAACAGCAGGAATGTTTTATTTTCCATCTTCATATTATGATATAATCAATTTAGTTATTTTTATAGAGCAAAAGAAACATGAGACGTAAGTATGTACAGGTAACAATCAGAAATTCACTCATTCAGTTAATGAAACTACAGTGAAACCAAACAAAGCTCCTGCCTTCAAAGAGTTTGAATTCTAGCATGAAAGCTGATTGTGAAAAAGTTGACAACTAAATATATAACACAGCTGGGTGCTGTGGCTCACACCTGTAATCCTTATACTTTGGGAGGCTGAGGCGGGAGGATCACTTAAACCCAGGAGTTTAAGACCAGCCTGGGCAACAAAGTGAGACTATATCTCTACAAAAAATACAAAACAATTAGCCAAGCATGGTGGCACAGGCCTGAATTCCCAGCTACTCAGGAGGCTGAGGTGGGAGGACCTTGAATCCTGAGAGGTCAAAAGGCTGCAGTGAGCTGAGATCTCGCCAGTGCGCTCCAGCCTGCGTGACAGAGTGAGACTCTCTCTCTCTCTCTCTCTCTCTCTCTATATATATATATATATGCTCTCTCTATATATATATGTACACACACCCACATATATATAATACATTATGTTATAATAAATGTATTACAATAGCTTATTGTGTTCATAGTGTTAAATAGCAAAATACTTATGTTCAAATTAGGCTGTTATGAAAATTTTCTATTTTAGTCTATTTTAGATAATCATGGAAAGCATACTCCTGTATAAAATACAATCAACATAGTTTATTTCCTGTTATAAAAAGGTATAATTTGGAAAGTAACTTGGAGTTAAAGAAGAAGTTATCAGGCAGTTATTTTTGGCTCTGGTTTATGCAGTTTTAAAAAAAATATATGAAGTTAGGTTTGTGAAGAAAGTTCTTGTCTCTTTAGCTTCCTGTTTAAGTAGTAAAAAAGAAGTCTAGGAAAGTCCACTATGACCAAGCTATAATGACAGTTTATTCATTGGAGATCTTTTTTTCTCCCCTGCCCATAAGCATAACCTCAGGAAGATGAAACCCTCACCACAGCACATGTGTACATTTTGCTGAATTGATAAAAATTGTATAATTCAAATCCCAATCTTAGAAGTCAGGAATTACATTGGAGAACCTAACTGAAACTGATGAGACTACAATTATAGAAAGATCAGTATTTGAGCCCTCAAAAATCAGTTGTATGGAATAATAATTACTACAAATTCAATAATTTAAAAAATTCATTCTTCAAAATCTGGTCACTAGATGGAAAATTCTATTCTTCTTACATAGAGGTCCTTCTTTAGCTGGCTGAAAAAATAAAGTGAAATGTTAAAATAAGTAGCCCCGTTCCACAGTAATTTGTTTTGCGTGTTAGCTAAGACGGTCACGTGTGCTTTAGAGGTAATGAAGTATTTAGAATGTCAAATAAAGAATCTTTTCAGTCCATTTTCATTCTTTCTAGTATGTTTCACATTAACGTGCCAAGGTATTTATTATTGATCATGTATCAGCGTATTTATTATTCATCACATGACAATATATCAAGGCAAAGATGAGTATTGAGACACTAGCCTAAGTCTAATCAGGGTTATCACCTGTTAAATTCGAGAGCACAGATTTAACATATAGCATCTAAACTCCTATTTTCTGCTAATGTTAAATCAGGGAAGCATTAACTGTCTACTACACAGAACCTTTTCAGAAGGTATCTGAGCTCAGTCACGGTGGATACATTTAATTGTCTTACTTTAATGTGAAATCCAGTGTAAAGTAGTACACCAAATGACAACTATGTATTAAACATTTTCCTTTCTTCTTGTCTAGTTAAGATTCACTTTCTGCCTGTAATCCCATTGCTGTGGGAGGCTGAGGCGGGCAGATCACTTGAGGAATTTGAGACCAGCCTGGGCAACGTGGTGAAACCCCACTGCTACCAAAAAATTAGCCAGGTGTGGAGGTGCTTGCCTATAGTACCAGCTACTTGGGAGGCTGAGGTGGGAGGATCACTTTGGCCCAGGGGATTGAGGCTGCAGTGAGCCATGATCACACCACTGGCATTCCAGCTTGGGCAACAGAGCGAGACCCTTGTCTCAAAAAATTAAAAATTAAAAAAATTAAAAATTAAATTAAGATTCACTTTCCAGGCATGCCAAAATCCCTTGGGGCCCTTCAAGGCAGAAACCAAGCATCTCTCAGGGCATTCATTCCATGCTGTCCAGTTGCACCAGTGGTCCCAGGAGCAGCTGCTTGGATAACTTAGGTCTCCATAGTCTCCTCTTGCTCTGATATCTGCAGCTGTTGAAGTTTTAGTTTTCACCTCCCTCTTGCTTCTTGCAATTGCAATCTTTTTTCTAAATCATTTTGCCCCCCTCTAGACAATGCCTTGATTCCTTCATTGACTAAAACAACAACAAACACACAAATCCCTACAAGATATTTATATGTAGCATCCTATTACTGAAGCTTTGGAGTTGTACAGTAGAATTACAGTATTAATGACTACCAGCCAAAGGTTAAAATTTAATAATAGTCATCATGGTTCTACCGTGGCCTCCATTGGCCATCTATCCACCATTTCTTACTGGCTGTTTCTCCTTAGACTTGCTTGCTTTCACTCTTGGTCACTGCATTGCCCACTCCTGCTCACGTCCTTTCCCTGTCATCTCCAGTATTAGTCTGCTAGAGTTGCTATAACAAAGGACGCAGACTGGGTGTATTCTGTGAAACAACAGAAACATATTTTCTTACAGTTCTGGAACTAGCGTCGAAGATCAAGGTGTAGGCAGGGTTGATTTCTCCTAAGGCCTCTCTCCTTGGCTTGTAAGCAGCTGCCCTCTTTCTGTACCCTCACCTTGCCTTTCCACTGTGCACACACATCCTAGTGTCTGTGTGTCCTCAGCTCTTCTTACAAGGACACAATCAGATTGGATTAGGGCCACCCTCATTTAAGTGACCTCATTTAAGCTTAATTATCTCTTTCAAGACGCTATCTCAAATTAGAGTCACATTATGAGATTCTGGAGGCTAAGGCTTCAATCTGTAAATTTTAAGGGACACACAGTTCAGCCCATAACAGCTTCCAAGTCCTTTCTCCTCTTTTGTTTCACCCCTCAATCCCCCAAATTTTAGTTTCATTTCTAAAGCAGAACAACTTTGCTTTCTATTCAATACCTCTCTGTATGTTAAACACAAAATGATATCTACTTTCAGACTTCAGATGAAAGTTATTAATTTTTATTTTTTTGAGACAGGGTCTTATTCTGTTGCCCAGGCTGGAGTGCAGTGGTGTGATCATGGCTCACTGCAGCCTTAACTTCCCAGGCTTAGGTGATCCTCCCACCCAAGCCTCCTGTGTAGCTGAGACTACAGGTGCACTTCATCATGTCAAGCTAATTTTTTTGTATTTTTTTGTAGAGACAGGGTTTCACCATGTTACCCAGGCTGGTCTTGAACTCTTGGGCTCAAGTGATCCTACCACCTCAGCCTCCCAAAGTGCTTGGATTACTGTGCTTTGCCCCAGATAAGTTTTGACATTACAGTTTCTCTTGTAATATAAATGAGTTCTATGGTAGGATTCTTTTCACCATCAATCTTTGTGGGGACAAATGTGATTTATTCTCTTTGTGCTGAAGTTCTCACAGGGCCATCAGATGGGTGGGGGTTGGTTGAGGTTGGTTTTCCTTTTGCGTTTTCACGTATTCTCTCTTGAGTTTACTTACTTGCATTACAATAAGAATTTGTAGAGGTACTAATTCAGAAAGAAAAGGAAATATCTTGTCAGCTGGTCATACACTGGTTTCAGGATTCTTTTTAAACAAAAGGTTTAAACAAAACAAAACATTATTTTTTTTTTAAACAGTCCATAGCAGTTACTTTACATGAATAAGCCAAGGAAATGCAGTTGACTCTTCAAACCTCTCCTTCCCTAATCTCTCCCATCCCGATAGCTGCTCCTTCAACTCCACCCTTTTGGGGACTTCTCTTGCAATTCCAGGGCACTCTCAGCACTCATTTACTCAAGTCATCTTTATTGAGCCATTGGTCTATTTTATCTTTAATCTTTACGACATTCCTGTAAGGTTGATATTATTAAACATATTTTACAGATGAGAAGTTGTAGCAGAAGGTCTCAGTCAAAGTCACAGTCATATGCTACTTAGTGATAGAACCTGAATTTGACCTATGTCTGAACTGTTTTGAACAGTTTTTTTAGTTTGTTAATGTTCCATTTCTTTTCCAAACCTTTCGGCAGCTTGCTGCTTCCTGAAACAGTGTCTCCTAATTTACACTCCTTTGGCATTGACCCAGATCTCCTTCCCCTTGGTGCCTCCCACCAACTACTGTATACTTCCTCTTGCCATGTATGACCCTGACTGGCATACAGGTTCTTATGCCAGGTTCTTATGTCCCTGCTGTTTTCACTGTACAAGAATATCAGATATAAGGTACTCCTGCTTTTCAAATTCTCACAAGGAGCTGGAATTGTCGAAATTCTTAGTTGTTTCTTCAAACATTTGAAAACTGTAAGGTCTATCCACGTTTATACTCCTTCCCCTGACCCTTTTTAAAATCAAAGAATGGCCGGGCGCAGTGACTCGCACCTGTAATCCCAGCACTTTGGGAGGCCGAGGCGGGCGGATCACGAGGTCAGGAGATCGAGACCATCCTGGTTAACACGGTGAAACCTCGTCTCTACCAGAAATACAAAAAATTACCCAGGCATAGGGGTGGGTGCCTGTAGTCCCAGCTACTCGGGAGGCTGAGGCAGGAAAATGGCGTAAACCCGGGAGGCGGAGCTTGCAGTGAGCTGAGATCTGACCACTGCACTCCAGCCCGGGCGACAGAGCGAGACTCCGTCTCAAAAAAAAAGAAACAAAGAATATTTGCAGGGGTGAGTAATTATCCCCAATCTCATAATCTTATAAAACGACTCTTTTAAATTTTGCGTTTTACCTCCCTATCCTGGTTGACACAGGTTTACATATTGGCTAGCTCCTTGTCCAGCTCTTTCTGGTTTAGGCAGGGAGAGAGGTGATTCATGCCTGTCAGGGTCACACATGGCAAGAGGAGGTGCATGGTAGTTGGTGGGGGACACTGAAGGGAAGGAGATCTGGATCAATGCCAAAGGAGTGTAAATTAAGAGACACTGTTTCAGGAAGCAGCAAACTGCTGAAAGGTTTGGAAAGAAATGGAACATTAACAAACTAAAAAAGTTCAAAAGTTGAATCAAAATGAAAAATTCATTAGGAGAGGCAAGAGAATGAAACAAGATGGCCAAGGGCCAAAGGAAATAAACATAGGTTGAAGAGCAGTTCAGGAAGAAAATCTTTGATTGTGATTATATTGTCCTTTATGCATATCTTAGCATGTATCATCAAGGCCCTGTTAAAATGTCACTAGGGTTGGACTTTTTAAATTTATCTTTCTATAATAAGATATGATTAACATCTAGGTATTTAACTGCTTGGTGAGTCTTGTTTGGTTCTTCTGAATTCCTTTTTTTCCTGAATGTTTTGTGCAGAAGAGAGACACAAACATAATCAGTGGTTAATTTATCAAACATTAAGACATCCTAACAACTCTGTGATATAACCTTATTGTTATTCCCATTGTACAGATGAGAAAATGGTGGCACAGAAATGTTACGTACTTTTCCTGTGGTTACAAAACAAGTAAGTGGCTAGCAAGGATTTGAAATGATTACTATGCAATATGTTAAGAGAGAAAATGATACCGTATAAACAAATGAGGATCCAATGAAATTACGTATTTCCTTTTGGGTTATTGCACAATTTGGTCGCCATATAAACATTAATATTACCTCTGATTGTGCTCTCACGTAACTATTACTGGTGAAACTGCTCTCATAACCCAGATATTGAAAGTAATACATGAATAAGGATTTTTTCTTGATTTTTTTTTTAACCAAATAATCCTAAATCTTGTTCTATTTGTTTGTTTTTTGAGACAGGGTTTCACTCTGTTGCCCAAGCTTTATCACGATTGATCAGGGTCATGATCATGGCTTACTGTAGCCTCAACCTCCCCAGGCTTAGGCGATTCTCCCCACTCAGCCTCCTGAGTAACTGGGCTACCCATGTCTGGATGATTCTTGTACTTTTGGTAGAGACAGGGTTTTGCTGTGTTGGCCAGACTAGTCTCAACCTTTTGGACTCAAGTGATCCTCCTGCCTTGGCTTCCCAAAGTGTTGGAATTACAGGCTTGAGCCACCTCTCCCGCCTGACCCTAAGTCTTAAAGACATCCCCACTCCACAGGGCTGGGGTGCTCCATTCAAGTTCAGGTTTGTTTCAGAAATTCTAAGTATCAAGTACCATTTGTATAAACAAGTTTTAGTAAACAGATATGAAAGCAGTTATTCAACCTCATTCAGTTATTTGTCCTTTTGTCATTCCACAAGATCCACTTTATGGAAGCCTTGTTAATATTTTAACTGAGTTTTTTTGGTAAGAACTAGTAGTGTGAATAACATATTAAGAGTCCAATAATTATATTTAGACTTCAGGGAGTTTGGATGGGAGAAGAGGGTATTTTCTGGACAAAATGTTTTTCTGTGAAGAGTTCTCCCTATACACATAATCCTAAGGATAAGAGTAAACTGGGGGCTGGGCGCGGTGGCTCAAGCCTGTAATCCCAGCACTTTGGGAGGCCGAGACGGGTGGATCACGAGGTCAGGAGATCGAGACCATCCTGGCTAACACCGTGAAACCCCGTCTCTACTAAAAAATACAAAAAAACTAGCCGGGCGAGGTGGCGGGCGCCTGTAGTCCCAGCTACTCAGGAGGCTGAGGCAGGAGAATGGCGTGAACCCAGGAGGCGGAGCTTGCAGTGAGCTGAGATCCGCCACTGCACTCCAGCCTGGGCAATAGAGCGAGACTCCATCTCAGAAAAAAAAAAAAAAAAAGAGTAAACTGGGCTAGAAAGATGAGTTAAATTTCCTTTTAAATGGCATGGTTCTTTAATAAAACTCCCCTAAGAAAGTTCAACAGAACAAAAAAATAGGATTCATTTTCTTCCCAAAAGATTTATCAGCTAGCGGGAAAGGTCTAGTTTTTCCGAATTTTCCATTTTTTATGTTGTATGACCATAGGAATAAAAAGCGACAAAAATTTCTTATCCAAATGAAATTAGGGAAAAACCATGGTGAATTCCAGTCCTCAGGGAACATAGGGTTCTAGCTAATGGAGGGTTTATTGGAAAGTGTTTTTATCATTCTGAATACTAATGACACCTTATAGCAATACACTGCCTGTAGATATAAAAACTGAAGACATTGAAGGGATTAGTTATCAATACATCAGATCATTTCTGGACAGAATTTTATTAAAACAAAACAGAACAAAAATATAAAGTTATTTTCCTTATTATTTATATTTTTCTAATTATGTAAGGGAGAAACCTTTTATCAATTGGATGTTTTTATTGGGTCTTTGTTTTTACAGCTTTGTAAATGATATTATGATTTGAGTTGGTAAGGACATTCCACAGCAAGCTACTTTCATTTCTCTGAAACCCAGTTTCTCCTCAGAAAAATGGAGAAAGTAGTCATCTTTACCTCACAGAAATGTTGTGAAGATCAAGCTAAGGCACATAAGGCACTTAGCAAGTGCTGGGAACATGGCAAAGGCTAAATGGATGGGAATTATTATACTATGATCCTTCTTGAAACAGGTTATAATGGCTGCTTTGAACTGCATGTTTGTGTCCTTCCCCTCTCCCCAAATTCATATGTTGAAACCATAACTTCCAGTGGGATGGTGGAGCTTTTCAGAGGCAATTAGGTCATGAGGGTGGAGCCTTCATGATGGGATTAGTGCCCTTTTAAGAAGAGGCAGGAGTGAGCTCACCTTCTCTCTTCTCCTCACCAAGTCAGAACACGGCAAGAAGATGGCCATCTGTGAACCAGAAGGAGGGCCCTCAGCAGAACCCAACCATGCCGGCACCGGATCCTGGACTTCCCAACCTCCAGGCTGTGAGAAATAAGTCTCTGTTGTTTATGCCACCCCTGTCTATGGGATTGTGTTATAGCAGCCCAAGTGGACTAAGATGATGGCACTTATGTCAAGTCTGTGTGCAGCATACCCATATTGACAATATGGTAAAAAATATAATGTTGCAGATTATATTTTCCAAAGATGGCTGCAACAATATCTTGCAGTATCCCATGTGTGCTCTCCTTACAGGGTAATGTTGCCATGTCTGCCATCAAAGGGGACTCAAAGTCCACTCTCCTTGAAGACGGAGGGCCTCTGTGACTTCCTTGACCAAGAGAGTTGGTTGAAAGTGATGCTATGTGATTTATGACGTCATAAAAATGCATGTTTCTATCATGTTTTCTTGGCACATTTGTTTTCAAAAAAGTCAGCTGCCATATGAACAGTCCATCTTCCCTGAGGTGCCATACTGTAAGGAAGCCCAAGCTAGCCCATGCAGAGAGACCACATGCAGAAACTCTGAAAGTAAATGGACAGAGTGGGGGTGGTGGTGCCTGGTTATCACCCAGGCGCCCAGTCCTCATTATACCAGCTCTAGCCATTGTTTGGCTACAACCACAGGAGAGATCTCAAGCCAGAACCACCAAGCCCAGCACTTCCGGAATTCCTGACCCAGAGATTCCAGGTTGTAAAAAATATTTTAGCATAATTATTTGTTTTGCAGTAATAGTCATGAAACATTCTGCTTTTATCACTTGAGCCTTCCTAGTGACAGAAAGAGGCTCTCTGTGAAGTGTGAGATAACAGAGTAAATAACATGATACTGAGAAAATCTTGTTTGCTCACAGAAAATCACTGAAATGTGAAATATCTTCAGTTCTGGAAGGGTTTAGTGTTCTCAAAAGCGCAGGCCTTCTGCAGAACACCCATTTCACCCACATATCAGTCTACTCATGTCTACTGCTCCTCAGCAAAGTTTTCTCCTCAGAAGGGGATGATTGTTTATTATAGTTCTATTTTATAAAGAAGTTTGAAGCTTATGTGCTAATTATTACTGAACACTTTTAAATATTCAAAAATTAATAAAGGTTACTCTAAATGAGAATTTAAAATGCAAGTTAGGCATGTTATCATGCTGCCCAACAACTCCCTCAGGTTTTCCACACATTATACCACTCCCATTAGATGTGGATGAGTGTCATTCATCTTCGTCTCCATAGCTTCACTCCCTGGTAGGGTATGGGAATGTTCAGAATTCTGCCACACGTATAAGCAACTATTAGCAAACAGATATAAAAGTACTTATTCAATCTCGTTCAGTCCTTTGTCCTTTTGTCATTCCACAAGATTCACTTTAAGGCAGCCTTGTCAATATTTCAGTGTAGGATGAGCCAATCAACTACTAGTATTAGGTAAACAGTCTTGTATTAAATGTAAGTGTGTGTATGTGTGTGCACTTAGGACAGAAGGGGATGGAGTGGGATGGGGAGACGCAGGCCTGATGAACAGAACTTCACAGCCACAGCCGTGTCCTGGAAATGTTAGACTGTTGAGTCTGCCAGATTTTTACACCTCTTTTCTGCAAGGAAAAGAGTGTTTATACAGACTTTCTAGCCAATTATATTTATTAAATACTACTAATCACAGCAACGTAAGATTATTTCTAATATCCTTAACGCTATTTTTAAACGTCTTGGTGAAGATTTAGACGGGGCAATTTGAAGCACTTGCTAAAAGCAGCTCTGAAATGTGTACTCCTGATTATGGTTTTCCAAACACTAAATGCGCCTGTGTGTGAATTGCTGCTCAGAATATTACAAATATTAGCTAACTGCACCCAGGGTGGTGATTAAAGTTCACACACACACACACACACACTCAACTCATTCTGCTTTGCTGAAATATTGCAAACTGTTTTTCCGACAATTTGACAGCATCACATGCACAAGATGAAATCAAATCTTTTCCTTGACCTTTAAGTCGCTATATAATCTGTCCCCATGCTATGCTTTCATCTCATGTACACTCTTCCCCTAACGTACCTCACTCCAATCATATGTATGTCTTTCTTATTTCTCCAACATGCTTGGACTCCATGTGCCACATCACCTGTGCTTCTGCGGTCCGTTCAGCCTGGAATATTCCCTTGGATGGTCACGTGACTGGTCCCTTCCCCTCACTCAAGTGTCTTCACAGACGCTGCTTCCTCAAGAAGGCTTTCCCCATTATCTTCATACTTCTCAGTCTTTATAATTTTGTCTCTGTTTCTTCATAGAATTTATCCTTGCTTGGCATTTTGTAAGACAGTAATTAATTATTTAGTTTATTTTTTTGCCTGTCTCTACTACTAGGATGTGAGGCCTATGTTGGTAGAAAATTTTCTCCTTGGTTCACTGCTTTATCACTAGTGCCTGGAACACGACAGGTCCTTAAAATCTTTTTTAAGGCCGGGCGCGGTGGCTCAAGCCTGTAATCCCAGCACTTTGGGAGGCCGAGACGGGCGGATCACGAGGTCAGGAGATCGAGACCATCCTGGCTAACACAGTGAAACCCCATCTCTACTGAAAATACAAAAACTAGCCGGGTGAGGTGGCGGGCGCCTGTAGTCCCAGCTACTCGGGAGGCTGAGGCAGGAGAATGGCGTGAACCTGGGAGGCGGAGCTTGCAGTGAGCTGAGATCCGGCCACTGCACTCCAGTCCGGGCGACAGAGCGAGACTCCGTCTCAAAAAAAAAAAAAAAAATCTTTTTTAAATCGATGGATTGAATAGCATTCATCCAAACTCTATCTTTACTTATATTCTGTTGTGTTATAGCTTTCTTTTTAAAAATTGTATATATTTTAAATGTACAATATGGTGTTTTGACATATGTGTGTTGTAGCTTTCTTAATTCATTGAATTCTGATAGGTGACTTTTGAGTGATTCTTTGAAATTCAACCCATAGTGCAGAGTCGGCTGGTTCATTCTGGGCAGTAACACAAAGGCTGGCTCTTGGTAGCTAGTGCTGAGACCAGGGCTGGTACCTATGACATTTGTTTATCCATTTTGTTCATTTGTTTATATAACAAAATTCTGAAACATGATGTGTGAGGAACTGTGGTAGCTCAATAGCAAGGTATAAGCAATCTCTGCCCTCATCAAGAATAAAGTCTATCAGGGAAGAAAGACAAACAAGCAATTAAAATCAATCATGATAGTGCTATTGTGAGATAAATACAGGATGCTACGGAACAGGGATAGGAGGAAGAGGTGGCATCTGCCAGTTTATGGGAGCTGATTGTTAAATTTCCAGGAATTTTGCAAGCTCATTTTAAACACAGACATTATTAAAGATTGTTATATAAACGTATAATTAGATAAATTATAGTGAAAATAAATTAGATAAATGAGACTAAAAAGCAAAGGTAATAAATGCCACATCATTTCCTGATAATCTTGCTCCTGAGGTTCTTTATGACTGTCATATCTGTGTGGTGAAATTGTTCTCAATGCTGGCTACTGCATGCATTTCCCTAACTTTTCATTCAATGACATCATGTTGGTAGCTCGAGATAAACCATGGTGTGAATATTTACACCATGGAAATTGCTACAAATCAGGTTTTTTCCTTCAAAGAGCCAGTTATAGACATTTACCAGCATGCCATTGCTCTCAGAGCACACAGCACGACGCCTAACCTCACCTGGGGACATCAGACAAAGATCCTGAAAGGGGAAGCAGGAGTTAGCCAGGTGAAAGCTGTATGGATGATAGAGAGTATCCCCTCCAACATCAAGGCCAAACAGGTGAGATAGCTCTTATCTGCATTCGGCACACCATCATTCTGCCTCTGTATGCCTTTTTTCTTCAGGTTACCCTTCCAAAAATACATACTCCATGTATATATATGGATGTATAATTTATTGATATATATAGCTAACACTGTTAAGCTTCATTAAATTTCTTTTCTGTTCATTTAGGACAATATTTAATTAAAGCCATGATAGAAGTGCACTAACAGGCCATATTTCACCTTGTTCACTCAGTTTAATTATTTTTTATTTTTTTCATTTAAAATAATCAAGGTTTTATTAATTATAAATTGGGAATATTGTGTTTATAACTTGTGAGACAAGAAGAAAAAGAATATATGTACCCAAATTTGACATTTTTTTTTTTTTTTTGAGGCGGAGTCTCGCTCTGTCGCCCGGACTGGAGTGCAGTGGCCAGATCTCAGCTCACTGCAAGCTCTGCCTCCTGGGTTTACGCCATTCTCCTGCCTCAGCCTCCCGAGTAGCTGGGACTACGGGCGCCCGCCACCTCGCCCGGCTAGTTTTTGTATTTTTAGTAGAGACGGGGTTTCACCGTGTTAGCCAGGATGGTCTCGATCTCCTGACCTCGTGATCCGCCCGTCTCGGCCTCCCAAAGTGCTGGGATTACAGGCTTGAGCCACCGCACCCGGCCCCTTGACATTTATTTTTATCTTTTTTTAAATTTTAAAAGCTTTTATTATACTTTAAGTTCTGGGATACATATACAGAATGTGCAGGTTTGTTACCTATAAGAGTTGTGTATTTCAAAAACTGAAATCTCATAAAAAGTTAAATTTTTGTCTGACAAAAAAAATTCTTTAAGAATGTTGAATATTGGCCCCCCCCACTCTCTTCTGGCTTTTAGGGTTTCTGCAGAGAGATCTGCTGTTAGTCTGACGGGCTTCCCTTTGTGGGTAACCTGACCTTTCTCTCTGGCTGCCCTTAACATTTTTTCCTTCATTTCAGCCTTGGTGAATCTGATGATTTTGTGTCTTGGGGTTGCTCTTCTCGAGGAGTATCTGTACGATGTTTTCGGTAATTCCTAAATTTGAATGTTGGCCTGCCTTGCTAGGTTGGGGAAACTCTCCTGGATAATATCCTGAAGTGTGTTTTCCAACTTGGTTCCATTCTCCCCATGACTTTCAGGTACACCAATCAAACATAGGTTTGGTTTTTTTATATAGTCCCATATTTCTTGGATGTTTTTTTCATTCCTTGTCATTCTTTTTTCTCTAACTTTGTCTTCATGCTTTATTTCATTAAGTCGATATTCAATCTCTGATATCCTTTCTTCTGCTTGATTGATTTGGCTATTGATACTTGTGTATGCTTCGTGACATTCTCGTGCTGTGTTTTTCAGCTCCATCAGGTCATTTACGTTCTTCTCTAAACTGGTTATTCTAGTTAGCAGTTCCTGTCACTTTTTAATCAAGGTTCTTAATTTCCTTGCATTGGGTTAAAACATTCTCCTTCAGTTCAGAGGAGTTGGTTATTACCCACCTTCTGTAGCCTACTTCTGTCAATTCATCAAACTCATCCTCTGCCCAGTTTTGTTCCCTTGCTGGCGAGGAGTTGTGATCCTTTGGAGGAGAAGAGGCATTCTGGTTTTTGGAATTTTCAGCCTTTTTGCGCTGGTTTTTCCTCATCATCATGGATTTATCTACCTTTGGTCTTTGATGTTGGTGACCTTCAGATGGAGTTTTTGTGTGGGCATCCTTTTTGTTGATGTTGATGCTGTTGCTTTCTGTTTGTTGGTTTTCCTTCTAATAGTCAGGACCTTCTTCTGCAGGTCTGCTGGAGTTTGCTGGAGGTCCACTCCAGACCCTGTTTGCCTGAGTATCACCAGCAGAGGCTGCAGAACAGCAAAGATTGCTGCCTGTTCCTTCCTCTGGAATCTTTGTCCCAGAGGGGCACCTGCCAGATGCCAGCTGGAGCTGTCCTGTATGAGATGTCTGTTGACCCCTGCTGGGAGATGTCTCCCAGTCAGGAGGCATGGGGATCAGGGACCCAGTTGAGGAGGCGTTCTGACCCTTATCAGAGCTCAAGTGCTGTGGTGGGAGATCTGCTGCTCTCTTCAGAGCCAGCAGGCAGGAACGTTTAAGTCTGCTGAAGCTGTGCCCACAGTCGCCCCTTCCCCCAGGTGCCTCAGTTTCTTTTTTATAGTAGTAGATTCAATAGCTTCTCTACTAATGCTTTTTATCATGCTGATTTTAGTTATATCTTTCTATCTGCATTCAGGGCCTATAAAGTCCTTCACATTTTGGCTGAAGGAAAGAAAGAAAACAGATATTGATTTACTGAATCCTGGGAGAAATGACCTCCTATAGACTTATTTATGTGTAGCCCTAATGTTTTGCTATCCCAGAGGATAAGCCTGGACTATTGACTCATTGCAAAACCTATAAATATGTTAACAAACTCTTCTTTGAGATACCCCAGGCTGGACCTCTAGGTTTTCTGGAAAACACCACAGAGAACATTGTTTTCAGGTTTCTCTACCATTTGTCTTCTACAGAAACCACCAGAGTATCATATGCTTAAGGGTGTCTTTTAAAATTTTTTTACCTCCTGAAAATCACAGATCTAGAAACGTAGTCAGCTTCTGCTGTCTGATGCATGAGCTCGTGTTGATGACAAAACCTTCACGTATCATTTTGGTGAGTGATGTATCCAGATCCTGTTACAACATTATGAGGCCACAAATGGAAAAGTAAAAACAAATGTGAGTACAGTATAGAAACAATGTTTCCAGAGGCGTTTAAAAAGCATTTCCAGTCACTCTCTCTCTTTCTTTTTGTTTTTCTTTAAATCTTCTCCCAGAATGTACCATATAATGACATTGATGCCTGGTCTTCATTTTGTTTTTTAATAGAGGACATGGCCCTTGTATAGTTTGTGGCCATGACTTTAAAATTTTTGTATTTCCATGAGTATCTTGCAGGACAATTTAAAAAAATAGAGGGATGGGTGCAGTGGTTCATACCTATAATCTCAGGACATTGGTAGGCAGAGGCAGGAGGATTGCTTGAGCCCAAGAGTTTGAGGCCAGCCTGGGCAACATAGTGAGACTCCATTCCTACAAAAAATGAAAAAGCCAGATATGGTGGTGCATGCTTGTAGTCCAAGCTACTCGGGAGGCTGAGTTGGGAGGATGACTTGAGCCTGGGAGGTCAAGGCTGCAGTGAACCACGATCACCGCACTCCAGCCTGGGCAACAGAGCAAGACCCTGCCTTAAAAAAAAAAAAAAATAGAAACCACTTTTTATAGAATTTCTTTTGGACAATTCTACACTTTAAAAATATGCTTGTGCTGTTTTCAGTGATCTGAAATAAGAATAATTCCCTAGGGATTTGTATCTTTTTTTTTTTTTTTTTAACTCCTAAGAAGAAAGTGTGGACAGGCAGACTTCAAGTATAACATTCATGTAGTTAATTAAGTTGCCATTTATTTTGCTAACCAGAGAGGAACCATTAATTTTGTCAAAAAGATGTAACACTTGAGTGTCTTTAAAAAATCCAGTAAAACATAGCTTCCCACTTCATACTGAGGAAAATTGTCCTGATAGTTTTTTCTCCATTATGCAACTGGGAAGAACCAAACAGAGAATATTTTCCTTGTGCTGGGGCTGGAATAACAAAGAAAGCCGCAGACCTTGGGCAAATTACTCTATTTCTCTAAGAGTGTTGAAAATCTATTTTAAATTAAGAACTGATGGAGTGAGCAGCACTATTTTTATAGTAAGGGCGATTTAAAAAAATGTTCCTTGTAAAAACATTACATGAAACATTTTAGTTTTAGTTTTTGTTAAAATTAGATTTTATTGCCTTTCTACCAGAAGAATAGAAATAGGAAATTGCAAAAAGCAGCAATTTCTCCTTTCAGTACAGTCTCCCAAAAGTAATCCCTTTTAACAATATGTAATAAGTGATGTGTTGACATGACTGTTAAGACTATTATGAAAAAGCTAAAGAAAGCAGCATGAAAGCAAAACTGACAGACTCATGCAGGGAAACAAAGGCTGGTTCCTGGTTCACTCTCCAAAGGGCACTCCTGCATGATCCTCCACAGGTTTAAACTCATTCTTAGAGTATGGTTACCCTTCTGCTTTCTGGGTACTTTTATATCAAGGCTTCAAAGTGCTTTATAAATATATGCACCAGAAAAAAAAGTACTTTTAAGGGTCTTATTGGATAAAGTAATTTGCCTTAGCTGTGGGCTGTCTAGACAATGGGACATCCAAATGCAATGATTTTTTTGTGGACTCTGGAGATTGCACAAGAACCAGCCTCTGTGTTTGGTCCATCCTGCTCACCACTAAAATGTGAATTGTCCACATTCTTTTGCGCTGGCAGCTCTGTGCTGAGCTCAGCCATCAGGACCTTCCCTGCATGAGGTGAGGGTGCTTAGTGATTTTTTTTTTTTTGAGACGGAGTCTCGCTCTGTCGCCCAGGCTGGAGTGCAGTGGCAGGATCTCGGCTCACTGCAAGTTCCGCCCCCGAGATTCATGCCATTCTCCTGCCTCAGCCTCCCGAGTAGCTGGGACTACAGGCCCCTGCCACCACAGCTGGCTAATTTTTTTTTTTTTTTTGTAGTTTTAGTAGAGATGGGGTTTCACCGTGTTGGCCAGGATGGTCTCGATCTCCTGTCCTCGTGATCCGCCCGTCTCCGCCTCCCAAAGTGCTGGGATTACAGGCGTGAGCCACTGCGCCTGGCCGGTACTTAGTGATTTTGTTTCACATCCACATTGCCACTCCACTCAGAAGTTTGGCAGTTTCCAAGGGTGTTTCCCTGGACAGGACGCAGAACTCTGCTTTTTATGGAAACTGCCACCTAAACATCCTTTTAAACTCAGGGAATCCGACTCCCTCCTGGAGCGAGACCAGATCTCCTTTTGACCTCAAAGCCTCAAATACCCCACCAACCACTAATAGGACGCTATTTTATTCCCACTCTAACCCTGATATCCACAAGTTATTAACACTTCTCTGAGCAAGAGTGCCCAGCATCAGAAAAGATTAGCTAGGTGTTATTTTCATTTGAGCAAACAGCCTTCTCATTCCTTGGCTAATGAGTCCACGTAGCAGTGGAGAAAATTTTATTAATATATTATTTTGGAGGGATCATTTGTCAATGACTGTAGATTACCATAGGTATAAGATGGTAATGCCACTTGCAGTTGATGTGGTATCTTCACTGAAACAGCAAAATAAAACATAGCCCTTGGCTTGTATGTAGTTACTGATCTAGCAAATGCTTTTTGACATCTCTATCAGCTAAGTTAATAAGAAGCAGTTTGTTTCCAAGTTGCAGGGATAGCAGGATACTTTACTGACTTCCCTAAGGGCTATCTACATCAACTCACCTGTTTCTCTTATAATGTGGTTTGGAGGGAACAAAACTTTATGCTAGTCCATTACTTTTATGAAATTTTGCTACTTGGACTGTATGAGCAGGAACTATCAAGAACCTATACGCCTTAAGTAAGACACATGAATGCTAGAGGGTGCCAATTCAGTTGCAAGGACCTGTCACATAGGCAAGGTTATTAGGTATCCAGTCATCTTGTTTGGGTACTTTGGGGTATCCCTACTAAAGTGAGATATAAGTTTCTGCATCTTGCCTGGTCCACTGCAGGGAAGGAGGCACAGCATTTTGTAAGCGTCTTTGGATTTGAGAGGCTTCATATACCACATATGGAGATGCTGCTCCTAATATTTGCTGGAAAATCTGTAAGGCTGCCAGTTTGGAGTAGGGTCACACTGAGAAAAGCAACAGAAGGCTCTTCAGCAAGTCTAGGCTGCTTCACTCTTATAACCTATTAGACTCAAGGCACTAAACTTTCATTTCAGACAGAGATGTTATAGACAGCTTCTGGCAGGCTCACAGAGCAAGACTCTCAGGTGTTTGGAATAAGACTTGGCCTCTTCTGACAACTATACTTGACCTGAAAAACAACTTTTAGTTTGCTGCTGGGTGAGTCAAAGACTGAACACCTGACTTTTGAAAATAAGAAAATACGCATCATAAATTTAGACATGCACATATCATTCCAGTGTAAAATGAAAGTGTTATATATAAGACAGGGCCAAGAAGGGTCAGGAGGCACAAATAAACTGCATGAGTGAGTGGTTCAGACTTCCACAGTAGCTGCTCTTACTACTCTCCTGCTTTTCCTTTGGACAATAGCTCCAATTCGTTGAGGGAATTCTCTATGACCAGCTGAAGGAGAAGAAAGAATGGGCCTGGCTTATGGATGGATGGCATGTGGACCTCTAACAGAAATGGATAGCCACTGCATTACAGCCCCGCATAGGTGGTACTGAGAGAGAGCAAGGAAAGAAAATATTCTCAGGAGGCAGAATTTTGGGCAGTCTTTTGGGTGTCTATTTAATGTGAAAGGGGAGATAGCTCAAAGGGTGAATTTATACAAACTGATTGGCCAGTGGTTAAGGAATTGGAAAGAACAAAATAAGAAGAGTGGTGACAAGGTCCGGGGAGATGTCTGTGATGGGCCTCTCAGCATGGGCACAGAGTGGGAAGATATTTGTGTCCCATGTAAATGCCCATTAGAGGGCATCCAAGTGGTGAATGAATGCTTTGAATAATTAAATGGATAAGATGATCTCTCTTAGCGATGTCAGTCTGCCTATTTCCCTAGCCATTTATATGATTGATCAATGGAGGTATATAAAGTGAACATGGTGGCAGGAATGGAGGCTATGCATGGTCTCACCAATATGGGCTCAGTCTCACCATAACTGATTTGTCTATCCCATCATTGAGTATTCAATCTGCCTATAGCAATATGAACCTGAAATATGACACCATTCATGATATTCAGGTAAGTCTCCTGTGGAATGGCGTATGTAGACTCATTTATGGCACCATATGGAGACAAATCTTGTGAAGACAGGGTGTTATTTATATGATGCAGTATATTCCTTAAACAAGTGGCTAATATAAGTTCCTAAGCATGTGAAATCATATGTCCAAGATTCAAGGGCTGGAGGTGAGAATGGACTTTATTATACCAAATATTTGTTTTGGGGAATGTTTTCCTCACATCCTTGCAATCTTGGATTCTGTGGGTTTATAGTACCAGAAGGAGAAATGAATTCATAAGGAAATACAATAATAGTTCCATTGAATTAGAAGCTGAGATTGCCCACTGGCTGTTTTAGGCAGATGAAGCAAAGACAGAGAAGAGCTTATTGCATGTACTGGCTGGGTAATTGATTGATCCTGATTACCAAGGAGAAACAAATATGCAGTGGGGATGAGGAGGATTATTTATGGAACCCCAGTGGGATTTGTGGCTACTTAGGACTTTATCACCCCGTGGCCCTTGGCAATAGAAAATTGTGGCAGTGTAGTAAAGATAGGACCACCAAAGGGCTCAGCTCCTATAGGACTAAAGTTTGACTCAGGCAATCAGGTTAAAAGCCCATTCAACTAAGATGCTTTAATAGAATAAGGAAACAAGAAATGGGCGTTGGAAGAAAGATGTTGTGGTTAACAACTTAGACATACTGACCAGTTACGGAAGCAGAGATTTTAACAGCTATGTCCTCTAATCGTTTTTTCTTGTCCCCATGTTTCCTCCCACTCCTTTTATGAAGAGCACTGCTGATGGCTAACATTTTTAGGTTGCCAGTGATCTGGCCTTGGAGATACGGTAACTGGTTGGTAACACAAAGTTGTCACCCAAGCAAAGGATGACAGTGGATGTCAAGAAGCAAGACTATGCTAGATCCTTTCTGCTGTTCTACCAGATCCATCCTCCACCCTCATCTATCATTGTCTGTGTGGATCTTGATCAATGGACTTTGCCTCTGGCTCCTGATTGGGTTTGCACAATGGGAAGCAGAAGAGAGTGAAGTTGTGGCTCCTTCTTTTCATAGAGCTGCAGGTTGGCCATGCCCGTTTCCTCAAGTCTACAGCCCTTTTCAGCTGGAATTCACCACCTAACAACTTCCTCCAGGTTTAGATAGCCACTAAATTTTCTTGCCCCTTCAGGGTTAAGGGGTAATGGGGTCCCCTCTATTAGTAGCCAGTGGGTAATGAACTATCTCTGGTTTGTTCCTTAAAACATGCCCATAATAGTCTCTTTAAATAATTCTCCTCAAATTACCTGGCCTGAGTAGGTCCCACTGGAACTCTGATTCATGCACACACTTAGTTCGTTCTTTGCAACCACTCAATGGCATAGATGGGTTCGTGATGTCACTTTCTTGCTTAAAATGTTTTAGTGTCTTGTCACTGTAATTGAAATAAAACCCAAAGAGTATGGTTTGTAAGGCCATACTTGACCTGGTGTCTGCCTCCCTCTCCAGGCCAATCTCTCCCCACTCTCCTTCAACCCTGTTGTACAAAATCGCGTTAAGATCCCCGGTGGCTCTTTCTCTTGAGGTGCTCATCCCCGAGATCTGTCTGCCTGTACTTCAAATTTCTTTTTTTTTTGAGGCGGAGTCTCGCTCTGTCGCCCGGACTGGAGTGCAGTGGCCGGATCTCAGCTCACTGCAAGCTCCGCCTCCCGGGTTTAGGCCATTCTCCTGCCTCAGCCTCCCGAGTAGCTGGGACTACAGGCGCCCGCCACCTCACCCGGCTAGTTTTTGTATTTTTTTTTAGTAGAGACGGGATTTCACCGTGTTAGCCAGGATGGTCTCGATCTCCTGACCTCGTGATCTACCCGTCTCGGCCTCCCAAAGTGCTGGGATTACAGGCTTGAGCCACCGCGCCCAGCCTGTACTTCAAATTTCAATTGAAATATCACTTCCTCAGAGTCCTTCCCTAGCTATTCAGTCAAAAGCAGTCATCTAAACACTGTCACATTATCCTATATTAACTGTTCTCACAGGACTTAATAACAAGCAATTACTGATATTTTCTCGTCCATTTTTATACCTTTAATCATCTATCAATCATGCCTTCCTTCCTTCCTTCCTTCCTTCTGTCCTTCCTCCCTTCCTTCCTGGAGCCCATGCAGAAA
>NW_012116577.1:2915159-2965559 GCF_000951035.1 Colobus angolensis palliatus | reverse complement strand
CCTCTCTCTCTCTCTCTCTCTCTCTCTCTTTCTTTCTTTCTTTCTTCTTTCTTTCTCTCTCTCCTTCCTTCCTTCCTTCCTTCTCTCTCCTCTCTCTTTCTCTTTCTTTCTTGCATTCTTTCTGGCTTTCTTGCTTTCTTTCTTGTTTTCCTGCTTTTTTTTCACAGGGTCTCATTCTGTTGCCCAGGCTGGAGTCTGGAGTGCAGTGGTATGATCATGGCTCACTGCAGCCTTGACCTCCCTGGGGTCAGGTGATGCTCCTGCCTCAGCCTCCCAAGTAGCATGGTGTGCACCACCATGCCCAGCTAATTTGGGGGTGTGTGTGTGTGTGTGTTTTAGAGCCTGGGTTTTGCCATGTTGTCCAGGCTGGTCTTAAACTCCTGGGTGCAGGTGAGTCTCCCACCTCGGCTTCCCAAAATGCTAAGATTACTGGCATGAGCCACTGCACCTGGCCCCACTATTTCTTTAGAAGAAAAATTTCCTGAGGACTAGCTTTTAATATGTGTTGATATTAAATTAAAAAGCAGAGATTAGCTCCATCCTATAGATAAGGTAACAGGAGTTCAGAGGTTACAGTTATTAGTGTGAGAATCAGCGCCTATGACTTCTGATATCCGTATACCAGGGTCTATTCCTCATCTGATTTCCCAAGCCTAAAAATGTTGTGGGAAAGACATGTAATCAATCTAAGTATCTATCAATGAATGAATGGATAAAGAAAATGTGATATATATACACAATGAAATAATCAGCCATAGAAAGGAAAAATGCCATTTGCAACCATCACGGATGAACCTAAAGGATATTATGTTAAATGGAATCAGCCAGGCACAGAAAAACAAATATCTCATGATCTCACTGATATGTGGAATCTAGAGAAGTTGATCTCGTAGAAGCAGAGAGCAGTGGTAACAGTGGTTACCTGTGGGATGGTTGGTCGGGAGGAGAGATGGGGAGAAGTTGGTCAAAGGATATATAATTATAGTTGGATAGGAAGAATACATTTTAAGAGAACTATTTTATGGCAAGGTGACTGTAGTTAATGATGGTATAATGTATTCTTGAAAAATGTAAAGACAGTGGACGTTATGTGCTCTTAACACAAAAATGATAACGGTGTTAGGCAATGCGTCTTGTTAATTAGCTAGATTTAGCCTTTCCACAATGCATATGTACTTCAAGCCATCATGTTGTACATGATAAAAACATGCAATGTTTTTAACATGCATGTACAAAAACATGTCAATTTTAAAACATAAATTTAAAAGGTGCAGGAGAAAAATAAAATTAAAATGCTATGGGAGAAGAGCTATGGGAGGTAGTGAGCACACCTTAACTTATGTGAGACAAAACTCCTGGAAAAATAATGGGGAGCCTTCTATCTCCTTAGCCATGCTATATTTAGAAATGAATTGTTCTCCAATACTAAATTACCATTTCCCAAAAGGGAACACAAAACTGTTGAAAAATTCAGTAAGATGTTAAGAAGACATTCCATGATTTAGCAGCCAAAATAACTTTGTTAAATATTTGGTTAATGTCTCTTTACTGTAGGAATTCCTAGAGCCTTTAATATGTTTCTTGTGAAGGAAGGCAGATGTACTATGCAAAGCTACCCCAATTGATTAGAATAGAAAATACTTTATGAGAATCCTATTAATATCTCATAGAACATGCATTTCCTGGACCAAAATAGAGTAAACACAGAATTAAATCTTTAGTGATAGACATCACATTGGCAGAACAATCTCATTACAAAGATAAATTTAATAATGAATTATGTGTAGAGAAGGAAGAGGGAGTATGTTTATATTGGTGTCTTCTGAATTTTGTTCTTTTGTGTCATTTATTCAGTTTTGTGTGAAAGTCTTTTTCTTTCTTTTTTTTATTATACTTTAAGTTCTGGGGTACATGTGCAGAACGTACAGGTTTGTTACATAGATATACACGTGCCAGCGTGGTTTGCTGCACCCATCAGCCTGTCATCTACATTAGGTATTTCCCCTAATGCTATCTCTCCCTTAGCCCCCCAAGCCCAACAAGCCCCGTATGTGATGTTCCCCTCCCTGTGTCCATGTGTTTTCATTGTTCAACTCCCATTTGTGAGTGAGGACATGAGGTGTTTGGTTTTCTGCTCTAGTGTTAGTTTGCTGAGAATGATGGTTTCCAGCTTCATCCATGTCCCTGCAAAGGACATGAACTCATTCTTTTTTATGGGTGCATAGTATTCCATCATGTATATGTGCCACATTTTCTTTATCCAGTCTGTTATTGATGGACATTTGGGTTGGTTCCAAGTCTTTGCTATTGTGAACAGTGCTGCAATAAACATATATGTGCATTTATAGTAGAATGATTTAAAATCCTTTGGGTATATATGCCATAATGGGATTGCTGGGTCAAATGGTATTTCTAGTTCTAGAACCTTGAGGAATCGCCACACTGGCTTCCACAATGGTTGAATTAATTTACACTCCCAACAGTGTAAAACGTTCTTATTTCTCCACATCCTCTCCAGCATCTGTTATTTCCTGACTTTTTAGTGATCGCCATTCTAACTGGCACAAGCCTTTTTCTTTTTTCCAAGTATGTGTCTGCCAAGTTTTTATTTCCCTCATCAAACCATGTATTATTTCTGACTATTCTGGTAGAAGTGTTAAAACATTTTTAAACTTACTGCAAATGTCTTCTCTCCAGATCCAGATAATTTCTACGGGAGTCTGATCGATATCTCATTACTGCCAGGGCAGCCTGCACTGCTGTAGTTTGTAGTCTATTTGCTTATTGTAGGAATTATATCATTAAGAAGACTTAAGGTGTAAAACATTGAGTGACAAAGATGTTTCAATGAGAAAAAAAGGTACTTCAACTAGAATGTAAAGAGCACAAGAATAAAGTTAAGGAAGGAAGAAAAGAGAGAGGGAGGAAGGAAAGGAGGGAGTAAGGAAGGGAGGGAAGGACAAGGACAAAGGCTAAACTTGCTAAAATGCTGGGATAATTGGCACAGAGAGGTGTTATTGCTGGAGAAAGCAAGTTAGATGGTCACCCTATTTATGCCATTTTTAGCTATTCTGCTCATTGGTATGTACTTAATAGAAATATGTGCACATGTGAAACGAGAAATATACAAGAATGTTTAAAGCAGCATTATTTATAATAGACCTAGAGTGGAAATAACTAAAATAGGCATCAACAGTAGAATGGAATGCCATGCAGCAATGGAAAAGAATAAACTACAGCTATATGCTACAACATGGACATATCTGAAAGCATAATATTAATTTCCTTTAATATAAATGTCAAGAACAGGCAAAATTAAATTATAATGTTAGATATAATAATCACCTTTGAGGATGGTGTAAGCAATTGATTAAGATAGTTTCAAGGGACTTCTGTGGTGCTGGCAATATTTCATTTCATTTTTTTAATGTAGTAAAAAACATAAAATTTACCATCTCAACCACTTTTAAGTGTACAGTATAGTAATGCTAATTATAGCTCATTGTTTTGGCAGATTTTTTGAACTTTTCATCTTGCAAAACTGACTCTATACCCACTGGTCAAGTGATCTTCAACAAGGGCACTAAAACTATAAAATGGGGAAATAATATTTTCTTCAACAAATGGTATTGAGAAAACTGAATATCCATATACAAAAGAATAAAGTTGGACTCTTACCTTATACTATATTTTAAAATAAACTCAAAATGGGATTAAAGATCTGAAACTTTAAAACTCCTAAACTAGTAGGGAAGAATCTTTACAAAGCTGAATTTGGCAATGATTTATTGGCTGTGACACCAAAAGCACAGGCAATGAAAGCAAAAATAGACCAATGGAACTACATCAAACTAAAAAGCTTCTGCACAGCAAAGAAAACAATCAACAGAGTGAAAAGGCAATTTATGGAATGGGAGAAAACATTTACAAATCATATATCTGGGAAGGAGTCAATATCAAGAATATATAAAGAACACCTGCAACTTAACAACAACAACAACAACAAAAATAACCCAATTTAAAAAATTGGCAAAGGACTTAAATATATATGTCTCCATAGAAGATATACAAATGCCCAATAAGCCTATGAAAAGGTGTTCAACGTCACTAATTATTTAGAAAACTCATGTCAAAGCCACAGTGAGATATCACTTCATACCTATTAGCATGGCTGCCATTTAAAAAAAAAAAACAAAAAAGAAAAAAACAGAAAATAACAAGTGCTGGCAAAAATGTGGAGAAATTGGAACACCTGTGCACTGTTAGTGGTGATGTAAAATTGTTCAATCCCCATGAAAATTTGTCTCAGGACTCTATTTTGGTCCACTGGTCTGTATGTCTGTCTTTACATCAATACCATACCATTTGGATTGCAGTGGCTTTGTAATATGTTTTGCAATCAGGAAGTGTGAGGCCTCTGGTTTTCTCATTTCTCTTAGGATTGTTTTGACTATATGGCTTCTTTTGAGATTTCATATGAATTTGAGGATTTTTTATTTAAAAAAATTCCATTGAAATTTCATAGGGATGGCATTGAATCTGTAGCTTGCATAGTTTGCATATTTTAACAATATTAAGTCTTTCAATCTCTGAAAATAGGATGTTTTTTCATTGATTTGTGTCTTCTTTAATTTCTTTCAGCAATGCTGTGTAGTTTTTAGTGTATAAGTCTTTCACCTCCTTGCGTAAATTTATTCCTAAGTATTATATATTTTTGATGCTATAATACATGAAATATTTTTCTTAATTATCTTTTAAGATTGTTCATTGTTAATGTATAGAAATGCAACTGATTTTTGTGTGTTGATTTTGTATCTTGCAACTTTGCTGAATTCATTTATTAGCTTAAACAGCTTTTTTGTGGAGTTCTTACAAGTCTCTACAAATATGGTCAGAGGCGTTTGAACTAGAGTGACTCCATCTTGAATAGGGAGTGGGTAAAAAAAGGCTGAGACCTACTGGACTGCATTCCCAGAAAGTTAAGCATTCTTAGTCACAGGATGAGATAGGAGGTCAGCACAAGATACAAGTTACAAAGACCTTGCTGATAAAACAGGATGAGGTAAAGAAGTTGGCCAAAACTCACCGAAACCAAGATGGTGATGAAAGTGACCTCTAGTCGTCCTCACTGCTCATTATATGCCAATTACAATGCATTAGCATGCTAAAAGACACTCCCACCAGCACCATGACAGTTCACAAATACCATGGCAGTGACTGGAAGTTATCCTCCATAGTTTCAAAAAAGGAGGGACCCTCAGTTCTGAGAAATCTCTGTCCCTTTCCCAGAAAACTCATATATAATCCACCCCTTGTTTAGCATATAATCAAGAAATAACTATAAATATACCCAATCGAGCAACCCATACTGCTGCTCTGCCTGTGGAGGAGCCATTCTTTTGTTTCTTTAGGTTTTTAATAGACTTACTTTCACTTTACTCTTTGGATTCATCCCAAATTCTTTCTTGTGCAAGGTCCAAGAACCCTTTTTTGGGGTTCTGGATTGGGATCCTTTTCCAGTAACAATGTCATCTGCAAACAGAGATAACTTTATTTCTTCCTTTTCAATTTAGATACCTTGTATTTCTTTTTCTTTCCTAATTGTTTGTGCCTAATTGCTAGGACTTCCAGTACTATGCTGAATAGAAGTGGAGAGAATGGATATTCTTGCCTTGTTCCTGATCTGATAGGAAAAGCTTTCAGTTTTTCATTATTGAGTTTGGTGTTAGCTGTGGGCTTTTCATATATGGCCTTTATTTACTTGAGGTAATTTATTTCTATTTCTAGTTTGTTGAGTGTCTTTATAATAAAAAGGCATGAACATTTTGTCAAATGCTTTTTGTGTCAATTGAGATGATTATATAATTTTTATACTTTCTTCTGTTAATGTGGTTTATTACACTGATTGGTTTTCATATGTTGAGCAATCCTTGCTTCTTAGGGATAAAACCCACTTAGTCGTGGTGTATAATCCTTTTAATGTACATTTGAACTCTGCTAGAATTTTCTTTTTCTCTTTGTTTTTTTGAGAGGGAGTCTTGCTCTGTTGCTCAGGCTGGAGTGCAGTGGCGCCATCTCGGCTCACTGCGAGCTCCACCTCCTGAATTCACTCCATTCTCCTGCCTCAGCCTCCCAAGTAGCTGGAACTACAGGCACGCGCCACCACACCTGGCTAATTTTTTGTATTTTTAGTAGAGACAGGGTTTCCCGATGTTAGCCAGGATGGTCTGGATCTCCTGACCTCATGATCTGCCCACCTCGGCCTCCCAAAGTGCTGGGATTACAGGCCTGAGCCACCGCGTCCGGTAAACTCTGCTAGAATTTTATTGAGAATTTTTGCATCAATATTTATCATGGATCTTGAACCCCATAGGTTTCTTTTCTCATAGTAGATTGATCTGGCTTTGCTATCAGGTTAATTCTGTGCTCAGATAAGATGACTGGGTTTTACCTCCTTTTTAATTTTTTGAAAAAGTTTGAGAAGAATTGGTGTTAACCTTTCTTTAAATATTCGGTAGAATTCTCCAATGAAACCATCTGGTACTGGTCTTTTCTGGGTGGTTTTTGATTACTGATTCATTCTCCTTACTGGTTATAGGTTTGTTCAGACTTTTTATTTCATGATTAAATCTTGGTAGATGGCATTTTTCTAGTAACATCAGTTTTTTTAAGGATATCCACTTGGTGTAAAATAAAATATTTCCTGTCATATGCAAAGCAACTTTCATTTCATTCTTGAGTGGTGTTTACTTCTGATCACAATTGTGTATAACAGAGGTGTCGAATCTTTTAGCTTCCCTGGGCCACATTGAAAGAAGAAGAGTTGTCTTGGGCCACACATAAACACGCTAACACTAATGATAGCTGATGAGCTAAAAAAAAAAAAAAAAAAAATCACACACAAAAAAATCTCACAATGTTTTAAGAAAGTTTCCGAATTTATGTTGGGCCACATTCTAAGCTGTCCTGGGTTGCATACAGCCGGCAGGCCACAGGTTGAACAAGCTTGGTGTATAACCCAATGCACCCTTAGAAAAATTTGAACATTTTAAAACCAAACTATATAATGAAAACCCCTATTATTCAAGAAATGTCTATATAATACTTAATTTTTCTAATTTAGCATAGATCATCAGTTAAAATTAAGAAAAGAAACACAAATATAACTATCAAACACACCCATGAAAAAATCTCAGGGTAATAAATTGACTTTTGGTTGACTCTTTTGTCTGTTTGCAAAGTAATGTGATAGCTTTTCAGTAATTTATTGAGTCACTTTCTCAGTCATCAAGATGTTATTGCATTTATCAGACTGAGACGTCACTTCTTAAAAGCAGTTGTAATTAAATTGTAGCAGCAAAATAAAATAGAGAACAACCCTATCAATCCCCTTCATTCTTCCTTCCTTTCAAGAGTAAGGCTCCATTTCTTTCAGAATATTCTTTAAAAACTGATTGAATAGAAATCCATCTCCTTCCTAGCATAGGGATTTAGAATGGGTGCCACACATATTTGAAAAGAAGTGCTGTAAAGGGTTTGCATTTCAAGACAAAAAATTAACCACTGGCTGATACACCTGAGCAAAAGGCAACTCTGCCTTCCCTGTAGTAAATGTAATTTAATATAGGTCATTAGCTAAGGGAAGAGCAGCAATTTGAATTTGCAAAGTTTGATTCTCAGGGTCATCTACTTAAGAATCACCTGGGCTGCCCATTAATGGAAAGGGCAGGCAGGGTCCCATGGATTTGTATTTCCATTTCCATGGGCAGCCAGAGTGATTTTTTTTTTTTTTTTTTTTTGGGATGGCATCTATCTCTGCGGCCAGGCTGGAGTGCAGTGGTGCCATCTCGTTTCACTGCAACCTCCAGCTCTCTGGTTCAAGCGATTCTCCTGCCTTAGCCACTACGCCCAGCTAATTTCTGTATTTTTTAGTAGAGATGGGGTTTCACCATGTTGGCCAGGATGGTCTTGATCTCCTGACCTCGTGATCCCCCTGCCTCAGTCTCCCAAACTGCTGGGATTACAGGCATGAGCCACAGAGTGATTTCTTTCCTTTGTAGAATCTCAATAAGCTCTGGAGAATTAGATGGACTGGAAAGACTGATTCTTTTGATTATTTGTGAGCATTCTTGGCAGCTCCTTAAGTGGCAGTAACACAGAGTAAATTCCTACCTCAAAAATATCTTAATAGATTTTTAGATTCAGGCTTATAAATTATTAGATATATTAGTTTTTAGATTTCATATTTCAGTTATGTTGGATTCTACTAACTCATCAATTCACGGCATTAATTTGTGGTATTTTCAGAGTTCTCTAAAGTCTTTTCATATCATACCCACTTTCTATATTTTAATATGCCCCAGGGGGGCAGGAATCTTTTGGTTTGTTCACAGTTTTATAACAACTACCTAAAACAATTCCTGGCTCATGGTGTTACAGTTTGGATTTACCGCTGGTAATTCAGATACCTGCCATCGGTAAAAATGGCAAGTGTTCAATAAATATTTGCTGAATGAATGAATAAATGGAGAGGGGTATACCCACGGATTAAATGTCAGTTTCTCATTTTGTTGAAGCCGTAGCTGTGTGCACAAAGATTCGGAAGGGATTCTTAGGATTTGAACAAGGCCAGTGGCTTTTGATTCAAGGTACTAAAGGATGTACAGATGTTTCTTCTTAGATTTGCCTGTACAGATTGGTAAGGGCATCAACTAAAAAATAACTGTTCTTCTAAAAGTCTTGGGAAAGGAAAGAAGAAAAGGAGACAGGAAATGGAACAACTGGTAACAGAAGAAAGGAGAGAAGGAGGAAAAGCTCAGGGAAGAAAGGTTGGGCAAACTTAGAAATTGAGGAAGGCTTCATGTGACAGAGAGTAGGCAATTCAGGTCCAACATCTGTTACCTACAATTCTGAAATTATGAAAGCATGAAAACAAACATTTTTTAAAATTCGTTTGATAGCAAAACCTGACCTGAATTACTGTGAAGGTCTTCACAGTCTTTTTCTTGTGTCGTGGGAATATTTCTTAGTTTTACTGCAATAAGGTTAATATTGTGGATGAAAAAGTGTCAAACTCTGTAAAATATTTGAAAAGATTTATTCTAAGCCAAATATGAATAACCAAGGCCCAAGGCACAGTCTCAAAAGGTCCTGAGAACATGTGCCCAAGGTGGTTGGGTTACAGCTTGATTTTGTACATTTTAGGGGGACAGAAGTTACAGGCAGACATCAATCAATATATGTAAGGCATAAGTTGACTTGGACCAGAAAGGCAGGACAACTTGAAGCAGAGGCTTTCAGGTCTTAGGTAGCTTCAAAAGTTTCTTGACTAGCACTTGGTTGATAGAGTTATTAGCTAAAGAACTGGAATCAATAGAAAGGAATGTCTGAGTTAAGATATGGGGTTTTGGAGGCCAAGCTTCTTCTTATGTAGATGAAGCCTCCAGGTAGCAGCCTTCAGAAAGAATAGATGAAAATGTCTCTTATTAGACTCCAAAAGGTACCAAACTCTTACTTAATCTCTCCTGGATCAGGAAAAGACCTGGAAAGGGAAGGGGATTCTCTACAGAATGTAGATTTTTCCCATAGGAGACAGCTTTGCAGGGTCATTTCAAAATATGACAAATATATTTTGGGGTAAAATACTCAGATTTCTTTCAGGGCCTGCTATCTGTCATGTGATGAGATACTAGAGTCAGGTTGGAATTTGGTATGTTATTGCTACAAAGTGCCTATTTTCTCAGTCTTAAGATCCCTGTTTTAATGTTAATGTTGGTCAGTTGTGCCTGAATTCCAAAGGGTGGAGAGTATAATGAGGGATGTTCGGCTGCCCCCTCTTCCCATCATAGTCTGAACCAGTTTTTCAGGTTAACTTTGTAATGCTCTTGGCAGAGAGAAAAGATCCATTCAGTCAGATGGGAGGCTTAGAATTTTATTTTTGGTTTACAATATGATTGATTATGGGGTATTGCCCCAGACTCTTCTGTAATATACATATATAAATATCATTATCTTTATAAAAATCAAGAAAATTCTGAACTCCCAAACACCTCTGGCCCCAAGGGCTTCAGATAAAGGATTGTGGACCCGTATAACTAACATCTCACAAAGGTATGTGAAAGGGGAATACATTTGTCCAGATCTCAGAGTATTATGTGGGTGTTTGGGGTTAAATTGTGTCTCCCTCACCTTCAAATTCTTATGTTAAAGCCCTCACCCCAAAGTATCTCAAAATGTGACCTTATTTGGAGATAGGGTCTTTACAGAGGTAGTCAAGTTAAAATAAGGTCATTAGGGTAGGCCCTAATGCAGTATGACTGGTGTTCACATAGAAAGAGGAAATTTGGGTATGAACAGCTATAGAGAGATCACTATCTACAAGCCAAGAAGAGAGGCTAGAACAGATCCTTTTCTCACAGCTTTCAGAAGGAACTAACCCTGCCCACACCTTGATCTTGGACTTCCAGGCTCCAGAACTGTGAGACAATAAATTTCTGTTTAAGTCACCCAGTCTGTGATACTTCGTTACAGGCCCGTAGGAAACAGACATAATAGATATGTGAGTGCTGTGAACCCCAAATATCTGAGACAGGTCTCAGTCAATTTAGAAAGTTTACTTTGCCAAGGTTAAGGACACACCCATAACACAGCCTCAGGAAGTCCTGATAGTATGTGCCCAAGGTGGTCAGGGGTACAGTTTGCTTTTACACATTTTAGGGAGACATGAGACATCAATCAATATGTCAGATGTGTATTGTTTCATTCTGGGAAGGCGGGACAACTTGAAGTGAAGGCTTCCAGGTTAAAAGTGGATAAGAGACAAAAGGTTGCATTCTTTTGAGTCCTTGATCAGCCTTCCACTGACGACACGATTTAGTCTGACTTAGTGAATCTGCATTTTTATATAAACAACAGAGCAGAGGAAGCAATCAGATATACATTTGTCTCAGGTGAGCCTCAGAGGGATGACTTTGAGCTCTGTCTGTCCTTTGACCACAAGGAATTTCTTGTGGGCAAATTGTGAGGGAGGTATGTAGTTTCTTATCTTTGTAGCTATCTTATTTAGGAATAAAATGGGAGGCAGGTTTGCCTGACATAGTTCCCAGCTTGACTTTACTCTTGGCTCAGTGATTTTGAGATATCAAGATTTATTTTCCTTTCATAGTGCTCTACAGGAAATACCAGAGATATTGGTGTGCTGCAAGTAAAGAGAATAAGACCCGCCTGGCACAGTGGCTCACACCTGTAATCTCAGTGCTTTGGGAGGCCAAAGCAGGAGGATCACTTAAGGTCAGGAATTAGAGATTAGCCAAGGCAACATGGTTAGACTCCAGTCTTCACAAAAAATTAAAAAATTATCTAGATTGGGAGACTGAGGTGGGAGGCTCACTTGAGCCCAGGAATTCAAGACTGCAGTGAGTTATGATCACGCACTCCAGCCTGGGTGACGAAGTGAGACCCTATCTTTCTAAAAATAAAATAAAATTAAACGCATAAGGCCAAAAGTGGCTTAAAAGTTTGAATTGGTGATAAATAGTTCCAGGGTTGTTTCAGTGTTTTGATGCTGTCATCAAGGACCTGGCCCCTCTTTTCTTGCCTTGTTTCCTTTTCCCTCCCCTCCCCTCTCCTCCCTTCCCCTTCCCTTCCCTTCCCTTCCCTTCCCTTCCCTTCCTTTCCCTCCTCTCCCCTCCCCTTCCCTTCCCTTCCCTTTCCTCCCCTCCCCTCCTCTTCCCTTCCCTTCCCTTCCCTTCCCTTCCCTTCCCTTCGCTCCCTTCCTCTCCCATTCTCTTCCCTCCCATCCCCTCCCCTCTCCTTCCCTTCCCTCCCAGTCCCTCCCCTTTCTTCTCTTTTCTTTTTTTTCACCTCCTCCTTCCTTCCTCCTTCCCTCCCCCTCCTCTTCTTCACCATCAGTGTGGCAGCAGTATCTCTCTCCATGGCTATACAATGGCATCAGTTGCTCCAAGTATTATATCCTCATATGACAAAATGTAAAATAGGAAAGGAAGAGGTTCTTCTTGAGGCTTTCTCAGCAGTCTCCCTATATTTATTTCACTGGTCAGAACCAAGTCACATGGCCATTGCCTGCTGCAGGAAGGCTCGAATAGGGAGTACAGTCTGTTCTGCCACATCCATTTCCAGGAAATGAACACATACATGCATTAATAAATAGGGGAATTATGTTGACATACTCTGGAAGCTGTGTTGGTGTAGCAAAAGAGCAGAATATAGCAGCCTAGCAGGAGAGAGAATTAATAATAACTTTTAGCAGGAAAGGTAAAAGCCTTTAGCTGTACAGGCAGGAGCCTTTTTTAACTTTGTGAAAGAAAATGTAAGATGAGGGCTTATTCCTGACACTCCCTCATGTGAGGGCACCTGTTACTCTTGAGTCTCATACAACTCTAAGCCTGTGGCGGGTTCCACTTCCTTCTGTATTTCACTCGCGTCCGTGTGAAGAGAACACCAAACAGGCTTTGTGTGAGCAACAAGTTTATTTCACCTGGGTGCAGGCGGGCTGAGTCCGAAAAGAGAGTCAGCAAAGGGAGATAGAGGTGGGGCCGTTTTATAGGATTTGGGTAGGTAGTGGAAAATTACAGTCAAAGGCTATTGTTCTCTAGTGGACAGGGGAGGGGGACACAAGGTGCTCAGCAGCGGAGCTTTTGAGCCAGGATGAGCCAGGAGAAGGCATTTCACAAGGTAATGTCATCAGTTAAGGCAGGAACAGGTCATTTTCACTTCTTTTGTGATTCTTCAGTTACTTCAGGCCATCTGGATGTATACGTGCAGGTCACAGGGGATATGATGGCTTAGCTTGGGCTCAGAGGCCTGACACTATACCCACTCTATCAGCAGCCTCACTGTCTCAGAATTCTGGAATGCATTTCATATTGTTCTTTCTTTCTCTTTTTAAAGTGACTTTTTAAGCATAACGTATATGAACCACATGTGAATACATGACCCGGAAATGAATAGTCCATGTTGTTTTAATGCTTTTTATTATATCCTGAGTAGCCCTAGCTATCTTAACTACCAGCCTAAGGTTGTCCAAATTATATTCTGAAATACCCACTATGTTTTTTTCTTAGGTCTACTTTTACCCCCAACCCCTTCTTTTTCCTATAAGCTCTATTAATTTTAGGGCCTAGTGTTGCAAAAAAACAAGGATTTCCAGTAACGGACTTATAGCTGAAACAACTGAATCTGACATTTTCAGTTCCTGTCCCAAGAACAGGGCTCTGTCAGCTGGAAGAAGCATGCGCAATGATTTGTTGGGTAGAGGTCAGCAATGTCTGTCTCATAGTGCATATGGACATAACTTTACTCTCACAGGTTCAATATTTGACATGATGAGAATGGTTCAGAAAAAGTAAAAATGCTACAGCTGAATGTGGAGACTGACAGTTTAATGTAATTGGTAGTAGATTGTCATTCAAGTGCAATTTGTACTGTGACTAACGGATTTGTTTACAAGGCTTGGGAAAGATTTATGGCTCCTCCTTTGCCAGCTTGCGGATGTAGGAGAGAGGAATGAGAGGCTGGTCCACCAGATTAGCAAAGCATTTTTATCCCTGCACAGCAGGTCTTTGAGCAGTCTCAGACTACAGAAGCTGCTTGGAAATGAGGAGATGAGGATTCACTGGCCAATGCTTAGGCATTCCAGGGGAGTTTTTGGAGTGGGGGATAACTGCGGACACCCAGACAGGCCACAAACTTCCAGAAGTAGCTTTCCTTGAAGGAAGCTAGAGCATGTTAGCACCTGGGCCAGCCTGGGAAACATGAGTCACACAGTCGCCCCAGCCTGACCTGCCCCCGTATAGCAGAACCCACACTGCTGGGCCACGGGGGGATAATTGTAGGTTCTCTATAAGGCACCTCTCTGTGTTCAGCCAATTGAGAGGAGAGAAAGATCATCAATCTTATTTTAAATAGAAAAATATCTTTCACAACTCTCTCTAGCAATTACCTAGATTCTTCTTAAAGATCACCAGTGACAGGTAATGTACTCTCTTTGGAGTCTGTACTATATAGTTAAGAGAATGGATTCAAGTCAGATTGCCTGGGTTCAAATTCCAGTTACTCTACTCAACCAAGGATCTGATCTTGATCAAATTATTTAACATCCTGGGTCTCAGTCCTTTCATCTATAAAATGATGGCAATAATATACAGCATAAGGTTGTGAAGATTTTATATATATATACACACACACACAGACATATTAGTTAGAACATAATTAAGTTATATATAACTTTATATATATGTATAACTTATACGTACATAATTTCGAGAAACCTAACACCATACAAGTGTCATTCTTAGTACTGTTATTGTAATTATTTTTATTAGACTGACCAAATCAAAGATAATCCAAATCAGAACACATAGTCTGACCAGAAACTTCATTCCATTTCTTGGTTGAACTGAGAAGTTAAGTTGGATATCAAAATATTTGTAAAAAACATTTGTTGCCTTTACCCATCTCCTCATCTCCTATTCTTTCTTCCATTCCTTCTTCTGGAAACTATCTAGCAGCTTCTCTCTGGAGGACTGCATTCTCTGCTCTCAGAATAAGTACTTCAAATGCTTCAAGTAGGGATAACACTGCCTCCATCTCCAGGAGTGGGCATGTGATTCAGTGTTGGCCAAAGGCACACATTCCCCTGACCATGTGATTTGTTCAGACTTGGGCATGAAACATTGTCAGAGCCCATGGGGAACGGGAACGAGTGCTTTGCCAGGTTAGCAGGAAGAAGCACGGATGTGTTCATTGTACGAGTTGGACCTGGGGGGATTTTGGAGCTGCTGGTAGCCATTTGGCAGCATATAATGCCTAAGGAAAAATCTGTGGCATATATTTGTTATTCTTTTTGGCCACTGAGCACCTTTAAACAACTTTCCTATGTTGATGGATTCCCCAAAACAACTTTCCTATGTTGATGGATTCCCCAATTTATGAGACCACCTTTGTAAAAGCTAGATTCTTACCTTTGAGTCTTTCTTACTCCAGTATATGTGTGTTCTAGGATTTGCTATCAAACTCACTCTTGTCAGACTTTTAATCAGAAGCCAATGAGGTAAATAAGGACTTTATTCTTGGGAGGCAGTAGCAGCTTTATCCCATTTCTAGAAGCCCCAATAGCTATGATTCTAGCAGGAGCATCCGGTACCTGGAACCAGAACTGCTGGGACAAGTTATACTGGCAGTGGTATCTCCAGTGAGTTGGTTTTTAACTTGATTTGCAGTTGAGTTACTGGCTATGAGTTTCCAAATTTCATTCTCAAATCTTTCCAAAGGTAGTGTGAGCTAGCTAAAATACTTTAGTAAATTTAGTTTTTTGCTTAAACTATCCATAGTTGGTTTCTGTTGTTTGCATTTAGGAACATTAAAGCAGAGAAGAGCAGATTCAGGAGATGGAAAGAGACCAGGTCCTAGGGATGTCATATGGGTTCTCAGATCCAGCCACACCTGAAGCCAGAACCCCTTGCTTCTTCATTTATATGAAACAATGAATTCTCATTTTCTTCAAGCCAATTTGAATTGAATGTTTGAAGCTTGCCTTCAAATATAGATACTCCTCCACTTACAATGGGGTTGTATCTTGATACTGTAAGTAAAGTTCAACTTATGGTATTTTCCACTTACAGTGGGTTTATCCAGAGGTAACCACATCATAAGTGGAGGAGTGTACTGAAGGCATATGGATTTGGCATCATTGTAAAGTAGAAAAATCTGAGTCGAAACCTTATAAATTGGGGACCATCTATAATCTCAATTGTTGTCACCCTCGTCTTCTCTATTATGTCCTGTATATGTTTTTTAATGATTTTGACATAAAAGTTAAAATGAATAATATGTTCTTAAAAACCCATTTAATTCTCTCAGAGGCTATTTATTTCTGTGATCCAAGATTTTTTTTTTTTTTTAACAGGCCAGACATCTGTTTAATGTTTAATATTAGATGGAGCCAGAAAAGAATTTGACAGTATTAATTTCATTTTTATCCTTGCAAAATTTTTTTATTGTTTTAGCTTTTTAAAACATCTAACATACTTAATAGTGGAAAGTGAAATTAAATGTATGATTTTTCTAATTGATTTCTAAAGTTTTATTAACTCATAACCAAGCTAGATACTAATTATTTATATTTAAGCATTAAACTTCACATGGTTGCATATACTTTTTGTAATAATCTGCCCACATTGTATTATAAAAATAGAAATTACACATTCACTCAAATGAATGTTTTCCTTCCAGTGGAAATGTTTCTAGAGTACATATTTTAATTTACTAAAATGTTTGACATCAAATTCCTTTTTCTGTCATTATAATTTCTGCCACATGCATTTCACGTAAATGTTGGTCAAAGGATGTTTCTAGCACCCCTCCCACCCCAAAAGTTGTTGCTTCTCAATGTTTGTGATACAAAATTATACACCTTTCTTTCTCAGAGCTGGGTCATATGGGCTAGTGAGCTTACTCATTGGCATGTGATTTGGACTTTCATCAAACCAACTAACCAAGATGAAACCAAGATGAAAATGTCAACTTATGTGAATGAACACATCTGTGTTACTTAAAAAAAAAAAAAAGCATGTTGGCATAACATACACAAACACGATATTGGATTTATTTTTATTCTTTGGACTCAAAAATGTAGTTGATTCTTATCATTATAAAAGGAAAGATGAATATTTTTAAAAAGAGTGAAATTATAGAAACATTCAAAAGGAAAAAAGTATCCAGAATATTACTATCAGACATAACCATTGTTATTTTGGAGTATTATCTTTAAATCTTCTAACTAGACATGTATTTTAATATTCCTTTTCATTTTTGAGATAATCATGTCCACATAGTTTTATATAATGCTTTTTAATTAACTTCATAATAAAATAGTTGTAAAGCATTAATTTTTTTACATCATCTGCAATTTGGATGAAATTATTCCATTGTATGACATTGTTACTTTGTTTGTGAATATGAGAATTTATAAAATCATGGAATTATAATTTTAATTTTATAATCATTATAGGTCTAGAATAAAGTCTTAGTTTTTATAATCTAATTATATGTTTGGCTTAAAATGCATTATAATTTCACTTAATTTTCCAGATTACCGTGAGAGGTATACAAAAATGGTAGCATTAACTTTGTTCGTGGGTAGGGAGTTGGTGGGGCGTGGTGCCCGTATGAGAGAATACACACTACACAGTCAAGAGACTTGAGTGTCTAAAGCCTGGCTCCCTTCAAAAGCAATGAACTCTGTGATCTTGGCCAAGTGACCCTGAATTTTAATTTGTGTAGCTGAAGGTTAGGGGATGAAATTAGATCAGGGGTTCCCAAGCTGTTGTCTGTGGATCAGTGTTCATTTTAGACAAAGTTCTATCCAGTCTGTGATAAAAAGAGAAAACAAGTCAGTGAGTTTATCAGACAACAAAACTTATTTAAATATATTTTTCTCTCTCTTTCACCCCCGAAGGTTATAGCCTTTTCAGGAACCACTGCCTTAGATGACGATCCCTTCGGACTCTAACATTCTGAAGCTATAAAGTAAGGTCTTAGGGACTCGAGAAGTAAAATATCAACCTAGTTAGAGGGTCAGAAAAACAAAAAATAAAAAGAAAACATAAAATATGTCATGAAGACAGAGAAAGAAGTTATCTGTGTGTGTGTGTGTTAGCAATTTTGAATTTTTAACGTTATCTGGTGCTCTGTAAAGACAATAGAGACAAGTTGACTTCCTGTTCTGCTGGTGAAACTTCAGCTTCAATTCCTGGCAGAAGTTAACATTTAACATGACTTTAGTTGGGCCTTCCAATTTTTCTCATGGTTAGAGAAAGATTATTTAAATCATCTTCACTAGTCTCATTTTAGATTTTAATCTGATAAAACAGGGTGACCAGAAAGCCAGATCTGATGGAAGGAGAAAGGGGACATTTGCTTTTCCTTCTCATTTCCATTAGCTTTATGTCCTTGTATCTGGAGAGCACATAACACTAGGGAAATCTGGGTTTTCTTACACAGCTGGTTTTAAAATATTGCTTTGCAACTCACTATGTGTAAAAACCAATCAGTAGTGCATTGATAGATGGCTCTTTAGTGAGTTTGGAAGTGAAATTATAGCTGTGATGACACATTTGCAGGCAAATGGTGGGGTGTGTTTAAAGAGCTGTATGCCCAGGGTTCAAATCAGGGCTCTGGTGGCTGCATTTGAGTAGATGAGTCATTCATCTGTCATGACCTCTGGAGTTATCCACATTCACACAGGTTTCAGATTCATTCACGTAGACATGATATGTGTATGTCTTGAGGAGAATAATCAAGAGCTTTCCCCTTTATCATGAATTACAGAAAGGATTTATAAACCTTAAGTAGAATTTGAAATATTTTTCCAAACCAAAATAATATATTTACTTTTATCTACAACACTATGTTTTTGTAGTCTTCCAAATATTTCCCTCTAATTGCTTTTGTGCTGAATTCTTCACTTTGATGTGATTCAATTCTATATGGAAGGCATAGCTCGTCATTAAAGATCTGGAAATATACTGATAAAATATAATTGATTCTCATTTTAAAGTTTCATGTTCTATTTTCTCTTTCATTAGGAGTAACTTCTTATACAGCTTCTGCTTATGCAGATGCATAACATAAATAGTTTTCAATTTCCTACTTTCTCTCATTTTAAATGTGGGCAACAGAAGATGTGAATTTAATTCTTTCTGGTCCCTCATTCTGTCCAGGGTTTCCATTCATGTGGTTGTTCACAAGCATTATAGGCACACTTGGCTTCAGGGCATAAATGTATTCCCTACTCAGCAATAGAAATGATTTTTCTCTGAACAGAGCCTGTGGAATCGATGGCTCTGGTTAAATGATGTCTTTGTCTGAGTCTCCCCTTTTTTTTTTTGAGACGGAGTCTTGCTTTGTCGCCCAGGCTGGAGTGCAGTGGCCGGATATCAGCTCACTGCAAGCTCCACCTCCCGGGTTGACGCCATTCTCCTGCCTCAGCCTCCCGAGTAGCTGGGACTACAGGCGCCCGCCACCTCGCTCAGCTAGTTTTTTGTATTTTTTTTAGTGGAGACGAGGTTTCACCGTGTTAGCCAGGATGGTCTCGATCTCCTGACCTCGTGATCCGCCTGTCTCGGCCTCCCAAAGTGCTGGGATTACAGGCTTGAGAGTCTCCCTTTTTAATGTTTACCTCAGTTGCTTTTCCATTAACTCTAAGTTGCAGGGCACCTTTGCCCAAGGGCACTTTTGTAGAGGTAAACAAAGTTGGTTGGAGGGCACACAGAGAGGAGTGATATCAGAGAGGGTCACATGTCTGGTGCTCCAGCTGCTGTAGCATTCAGGAGGCAGATTCCCAGAATGGGTCAATTTTATCAGTGTTTAAGAGAATAAAGAAATGTTAGAAGACTCCCAGAACCTGGCCCCAAATCTATTTTCAATCTGCTTTGTTGGTGGCAAAGGGCATTCAAAAAACAGGCAAGACAAGCGGTGAAGCAATCAGCTCTAAATAGTAGAGCCTCTGTTTGTTTGAAGACAGTGTGTTCTGTCAAGGGCTGCGAATATTTGGGCTCTTGCAAAGAAGTGTGTCTAATTTTACTCAAATTTGCAAGTGTAGATGAGAAAATCAAAGAAAAAAGTACCCAAGAGAACATAGCACATCATACCGGTGTTTAATGTTCTGTTTCATTTTGTTTTTTGTTCTAGTCACAGGACGGAAAATTTCCACTTTGCCTAGATTGTCTGCTGTTGCAGGGCTGCTCCACAAACTCCATTCACTTTACGGAGCATCTGCCACAAGCCAGAAACGAGGCGTGAGCATCAGAAACACAAAAGAAACATTCCCACCCATAGCCCTGCAGAGGAGAAAGGCAAGAGAACTGAGAATTCTAACTTACAATCCCACGTGCTGAGTGCTACAAAGAGGGTGATACGGAAAGAAAGGTGAGGACTTAGGGTAACTGACTCATCCTGGTTTGTCTGGCAGATTTTTGGTTTTAACACTGAAAGTCTTGTGTCCTGGGAACCCCCTTAGTCCCAAGCAAAACCAGACAGTTGGTTCTCTTAGTGAGGTACTCAGTGGGAACTGCTGGAGGGAGTAATGGGATTGGGGAGGGAATAGGATGTTAGAAAATGTCCCAGAAAAGAAGAAATGTTTAAGCTGCCTCTGAAAGGCTGAGGTAGGAAAAGATAGGTGTGCTAGGCAGAATAATGGCTTCTGAAAATAAGCAGAGCCTAATCATTCGAGCCTGTGAATGTTATCTTATATGGCAAAAGGGATTTTGCAGATGTGATTAAATTAAGATCTTGAGACAGAGTGTTCTAGATTATCTGGGTGGGCTTTTCTGTAACCACAAATGTTCTTATAAAAAGGACATAGAAATCTGCTAACAGAGGAGCAGACAGTGGAAGAGGTGACAATGGAAGCAGGAGGTCAGAGTAATGCACAGGAAGGGGTCACCAGCCCTGGAATGCCCATGGTCACCAGAGCTAGGAAAGGCAAGGAAATAGATTCTCCCCCAGAGCAATCCAGAAGGAACTGGCCTTGCAATAGCTTGACGTCAGCTGAGTGAAACTGATTTCTGGCTTCTGGCCTGCAGATGGTAAGAAAATAAGTGAGTGCTGTTTTAAGCCACTAAGCTCGCAGTGATTTGTGTCAGCAGCAACACGAGATGAATACAGGAGAGAATGCAGGGAAGGGCAATCTAGGCAGGAGGCTAGCATGACAAAACCTGTAAGAGGGCAAGGGATGTTCAGGATACCACAGGCAGTCAGTGTGTCTGCAGTGAAGCATGCATGGAAACACAGTACGAGAGGAAGCTCCGGAGAGAGGCAGGGGCTGGGCTGTGAAAGAGTTTTTCCTCCATATTGAAGATAATGAAGACACACTCTATGCTTTAAAGCAGGGCCATAATGTGATCATATTTCATTTCGGAAAAGTCTTTTTGGTAACAGGATGGGAAAGTAGATAATTGTGAGGAGGAAGAAGATTCAAAGAAGCAGAAAAATCCACTTAGAATGATTATATTGTCCAGGCAAGAAAAGATAGGACCCTTGATGGCCAATGGGGACGAAGAACAGGGGCAGTTTCTAGAGGTTCTCAGGAGGTGGGTTATACAGGACTTGGTGTCCACCAAGTGAGGCAAAGAAAAGGTTGAAATTTTCATTTGAGTGCTTTGGAGGATGGGGCTGTCAATGCAGAGATGGGAATACAGGAGGAGCAGCATGTGTATAGGCTGTAGTTGGGAACCAGGGGTTAGCTTTTAGGAGATAGAGGAATGAAATGCTTTCAAATGAGTGCATCTTTGTTCCGTTCAAAAATTGAATGCCACTTATAATCATCGGATACCTCTCAAGATGTGAAAGATTGAAATTACATTTTAAAAGCCTAAGTTACAGGCCAAACGTGATGGCTCACACCTGTAATCCCAGTGCTTTGGAAAGCCACAATGGGAGGATTGCTTGAGGCTAGGGAGTGTGAGCAAGACCCCATCTAAGTTATGGTATTACATCACAAAAATACTACTATTTCTGTACTTAAAAATGCCATGGAATACTAAAAACATGTATGTTAGTCCCTATTATTTAATTTTTGACTTTTGGAAATAACACTTCTATTTCAAGGTTCTACTTAATCTTCCCTTTTCCTCCACTGGAACCAAAATATCCTGTATTATAGATTTTTTACATTTATCTTATTTCTTCATTTAGGGAGATAGCTTCTGAAAACCAAGACCACGTTACATTCAACTTTGTGTCCTCACAACCTAGTACAGGATCTGCACATAGTTGCGCTTAATAAATGTTTGTTGAATCAACCATTTACTATTGTTCTTCCTCATAGTAGAGCTGACTTTACATTTCCCAGTGCCTTATCATGTCTTTCTCATCACATCTAGTTGCTGAAGTCACTTGGATATAAAGGCATAAGGCACACCTTTGGTCATGATGAGAATAAAAATCTAGTTTGGTGACATACCAAGTCTCCTTTATGAATTTTCCACTGTTGTCAGGTTCTTTTCAAAGTGATAAAAATTTCCACACATTAAAGAAAAATTTGACCAAGAATTTTTCTTTCATCTCTTTAGGACTCTTCCCATGAAGAGAAAAACTACAGCAGTAGATAAGATAATGCATAGCCTTCCTTAAAGATGATTTATAAGTACAGGGTGGAGTGGTTTGGTAAGTAGTTATTTCATACAAGTGTCAATAAAGAATGTATCTTTTTGCTTGGGGCTGTTAGAGGTAGAATTGTTGGTTGAAGTATTGCAGAATGTGCCCTTATTTGGGTTTTGTCTTTTTTGTGTGTTTTGAGACGGAGTTTTACTCTTGTTGCCCGGGCTGGAGTGCAGTGGCACGATTTCGGCTCACTGCAACCTCCGCCTCCCAGGTTCAAGTGATTCTCCTGCCTCAGCCTCCCAAGTAGCTGGGATTACAGGCATACGCCACCACGCCTGGCTAATTTTGTATTTTTAGTAGAGACAGGGTTTCTCTATGCTGGTCAGGCTGGTCTCAAACTCCCGATCTCAGGTGATCTGCCTGCCTCAGCCTCCCAAAGTGCTGGGATTACAGGCGTGAGCCACTGTGCCCGGCATGGAAATGGGGTTTTTACCCAGAGGTAATCAATGTAAAATGAGGTCACTAGGAATGGCCGTAATCTAATATGACTAGTATCTTTGTAAAAAGGAGAAATGTGGACACAGAGCCTGATGCACAGAGGGAAGATGGTCTGTGAACTTGGAGGATGGGAATGATGCACCTCTAAGCCAAGGGGCATCAAACATTGCCAGAGAACCACTGGAGTCTAGGGAAAGCAGGGAAAGATGCTTCCTCTGCAGGTTTCTGAGGAAGCGTGGCCCTGCCGACCCTTGAGTTTGGACTTCTAGCCTCCAGAATTGAGCGACAGATGTTTCTGTGTTCAGTTGTCATCCAATTTGTGGCACTTTTGGTGACAGCTCTAGCACACTCATCTGGGGGACCATAGACTATATGCCAGCACCTCATCCTACCACGTTTTTTTTTTTTGACTTGAAATATTTTAGAATAAAAGCATATGTTGACAGTTCCAAATTCAAAGAAAGTTAGCAAAGTTTAAATATTTCTGTTTAGGACAGGAAAAGAATCAGTTAGGCTGTTAAATGAATAAAGATTGAAAAATTGTGAAAATTTTTACTAAACAGAACTGGCAATCATGCCAATAGAGCCTATCACTGATCTATTCAATCCCTGAGGGGAAATTTTCTAGATATGACTGGCAGCCATGAGATGCCATCACAGAATAGAGATGAGATTTTATTTTTCATGTAAGGTGCAGAGGCAGACAATCTTAATAATCACTTAAACTAAGATTACTTATGGTCATTTGTGTAAAAAGTACTATATTTCCATTTCACTATACACCTCACATTGCATTAGTTATCTAATATGTCTTTCCTGCAGTTTTGAAGATGTCAAGATGTTAAGGACCATGTGTAACTTTTTCCTGGCTGTGTCCCTGTGCTAGTGGGTGTCCCAGGCATCCGTGGTCGTGAGAGGAAGGAACAGAGGCAAAGAGGATGGGAGAGAGCAGAAGAAAAGAATCAAATTTGGTTTTATTCTTCATTTAAAATCTTCACATTTTTCTATCACAATACATGGCAGTATTTCAATCTAATTCTTTTTAAAAATAATATAGTGCCATATTTAAAAGTTCATCTTTATTTTTTCTGAAGTAAAGATATTTTTATTTTCTTAGAGTGGGATTAAGAGCCTATGATATGACTGTTCCATTAGAATATTAGTTATTTATAATATTATGGTTTCTATTTTATTTTTTGAGCATTATGTTTCAACCTCTATTCTCTCTCGGCCAACTATCTTGTAAATATCCCCACAAGGGAGATATTATAGATAAATAATTGTGAGAAAAAATAATTGTAAGCAAATCCCTGTAGGTCTTTAGTCACTTTGTCATATTAAAGGAAAAGGGCACAGGGATATATTTCAATTTGAGAATCAGGACACCTGTTTGCATTCTGCCACCAACATGCTTTGACACTGAATAAAGCTCTTAAGCACAGTTTTATTCTTTGGAATAAAAGCTTCTCAACAAACATTTTGCATTGATTACTTGATAACCATCTTTAAATGTTATGAACATCTGGGAATAAAAAATTCTCTCTGATTGCAAAGTGCTATATTGCTTGTGTTTATGTATAAAACTCATTCAGGAGATTGTTTCTTCTTGTCATTAAGAAAATAAAGCAAGCATCAGCATTCTCCAAAAGGACCAGGCACAGTGGCTGGTCCTTCCCAGCACTTTGGAAGAATGAGGCAGGCAGCTCACTTGAGGCCAAGAGTTCAAGACCAGCCTGGGAAACATGGCAAACCCTGTCTCTACAAAAAAATATAAGAATTAGCTGCTGTGGTGGCATGCACCTGTAGTCCCAGCTGCTTGGGAGGCTGAGGCTGGAGAATCACCTGAGCCCAGGAGGTCAAAGCTACAGTGAGCCAAAATGTAGACCTTTAAAATGATGACTTTCCCCTTTGAATCAGTCTTCAGGGAAGGCTACGCATTCATTTAAATTAGGTTAATAGTGTTTAAAACATGGCTGAAAAGTCTCTTTTCAACTGCAGTCAAAGCTGTTTCTCATTCTTTGAATATCCTCTTTGATGGCAAGTTTTTATACTTCTAATATTTAAATTGAATTTTTAATTTGATATTAAAAATGGCTAAAATGCCAGGCATGGTGGCTTATGCCTGTAATCCCAGCACTTTGGGAGGCCAAGGCCAGAGGATCACTTGAGGCCAGGAGTTCGAGGCCAGCCTGGCCAACATGGTGAAATCCCGTCTCTACTAAAAATACAAAAATTAGCTAAGCATGGTGGTACATGCTTGCAGTCTCAACTACTTGGGAGGCTGAGTCATGAGAATCACTTGAACTTAGGAGGCAGAGGTTGCAGTGAGCTGAGATGGCACCTCTGCACTCTAGTCTGGGCAACAACATGAGACTGTCTCCAGAAAAAAAAAAAAAACGCTAAAAGTCTTTGTAACCAAACATAACTAATGAGGTGTCACTATAAAATGACACTTTCTGATATGCTCATATAATAGCTCAGAATGTTACTTCCAAAAGTTGTTTCAGAAGCAATTAGGCAGGGTCAGCATATTGGGATTAAAGGTAAAATCACCCATGATTATCCAAGGGAAACAAAATATTTACTTGCACTTCTATATTATGATGTATTAGTAAAATAAAATCTTACTACTATACAGTTATACCTCTTGTTCATGACAGATGATGTGAAACTCAGGAACAAAATGAGAAAAATGTGCTCTAGTGAAAAGTCTAAGGGTGATTTTCATCTCCAGGCCTGCAACATACAACAAATGAATTCCTTTCTTTTCCTATGAACAGAAGAGGTGGTTTGGGATAAACACAATGAGAGTCTTAGAAAAGCAGGCATATGTGTGTGCGTGTTTCCTCCTTTGAGGTTGAGGTGAGCCCACAAGAGAAAACATGCCTCATGCCATTGATACTATAGTCTCTAGCCCTAGGGTTGCCCTGGGATTTCTATAGACTTCAAAATGCTCAAGGCATCTAGGGGATTGATTGTTTTGCCCACTGTTGGTCAGCAGTCTGCTCTCATAGACTGGGAAATGGACTGAGTGCCCCTTTCCATGCCTGGCCAGCCACAGCACCACTTGCATTCCTGCCCTGCAGGAAAGCGTATGTGAGTACCTCATAGCCTACAGGCCTAGTGCAATGTAGCAGCTGCATCTGATCATGTAACCTCATTGAAGCTGTCGTGTGTGGTCTAGTCTCAGTTTGGTGTTCTGTCCAAGGAGCACAGTTCTTAACCAAACATATTTGAAAAGTTAATCAATTTGTTCACTGTATAATTTGAAATGCATTAAAGTGAATACTTATGGACCTTCTGGAATATTTCTGGGATCCCTGTTCTTTCACACCTTATACTCTTTGACACGTAATTATAGATTCTCATTTGCCAACTGCAATTCCCCCTCCCCTGCTAGGCCCTTCCATTCCTCTTGCCTCTCGGGTTCTGCAATATTCTGTTTGTTCTCCAATTCTGCATCCCAAAAGATTAGAAAAGGGTTTTGCAGAGATAAACTGACTTTAGGGAAAGCGAATAGAAATTGGTCTGATAAACTGGAAGTCAATGGACATACTAATAATTGCTATTGTGTTTAGTTTGTAATTTTAGTTTACAAATTCTAGTGTCTGTGCTGCGTTCTCATTGTGACGCGGTATGTTCTTTCCATTCCCTACAGTGTCCTACTTACCCCATCCTCACAGTATTTTTGGCTGTGATTGTTGTTTATATGATATCTTTTTAATTCTCCTGCATCTCTGACCTTTCTCTATTTCACTGCATTGTCGACTTCTTGCCTCATAATTTAGTTTGTCTCCTCAGATTCAAGCCACATGCCCTCTGCCTAGTCTTGCATTGTCTGATTGCAGGGGTAGGGACAAAAGTGAAAGATAAGACAAGGGCAGAGGAGAGGCAGGGACACAATTAAGGAAGATGCCTCAATTTAGGCTGGGGAGAGTCTGCAAGCAAGGCAGGCAGGTGCTGATGCAGAGATCAGGAGGCGAGGAGGGAAGATTTGCCTCTAGGGAAGATACTCTAGGAGCTCTGCTGCAGTTTCCCAGAACAATTTTTGAAAAAAGATCCTGAAACTGACTTGAAGAATAGATGCATCATTGGAATAATCACATAGCCTTTCAAGGATTCTACTTTGAAGATGTCAACACCATTGAAAGCTAGATATTTTGCTGTATTTAAGAGAAGTATCACTTCTGTGACTTTATAGCCATATCTCCTACATCTGTGCTATTGTTCTTCATATCTGAAATAGAGGTTGACCGTCATCACTAATGATGCAGATGGAGCTTTCTTTTATTAAATATGTAGTATACCTGAGGCCAGGCATGGTGTTTCATGCCTGTAATCCCAGCACCTTGGGAGGCCGAGGCAGGTGGATCACTTGAGGCCAGGAGTTCAAGATCAGCCTGGCCAACATGGCAAAACCCCGTCCCTACTAAAAATATAAGAATTAGCGGGGTGTGGTGGCGTGCCCATCTAGTCCCAGCTACTCAGGAGGCAGAATTGCTTGAACTCAGGAGGCAGAGGTTGCAGTGAGCCAAGATTGTACCAGTGCACTCCAGCCTGTGGGGCGACAGAGCAAGATCTGTCTCAAAAACAAAACAAAACAAAACAAACAACAACAACAACAAAACAACAACAAAGAAAAACAGTATACCTGAAAGATCAGATGAGGAGCCAAGGCACTAACACATTTCCAAAATATATTATTTTCTTTAGTAACTGTCTAGGGAACTTAAATTCTCTAGACTTTACTTTTTCATGCAGGCTATTAGGGGTCCTAGTTTCGTGCCCTAGTGAAAAAATTTGGGGGTCCTTCAGCAAGAATCAAGAGGCTAAAATAGGCAACAAAAGAGCTTTCATATGGACAGTTCTCAGGAACCTGAAAAAGCAAGCCCTCATCTCTTCAGCCCTACCTCTCCCTGTTTCTCAGAAACAACATCTTATTTTTTGGTTTTTACTTTCATATCTGAAGCAAATATTTTTTGACCTCTTTTTACCCACTCAAATCTCTCCATACTTTAAGGTCCAGATCAAGTCTAAACTCTCCCAAGACTCACGTTGACTGCCCCAGTTCACATTAATAGGTTCTCTGAACTCCTATGGAAGATTTCGATTTTTTCATCAATTCTACTCATCCTAGAGTTGTGCCATGGGTGTCAGTTTTGTCTTGATAATCAACCATATGACAGCGCTTTCTGAGGAATGGGATTATTGTGCACCTTTTGTATTCTCTGCCCATTTAAACCTACTCAACACATTATGTAATGAGTCTTCAGTCAATACTAGCCAACTGTAGTTAATCAACAAATAAATACCCCCTAGAGCCCAAGATAAAAGAAAGTTCTTTGGTAATAAGGAGTTCATAAGGGTCAAAATATTGAGAGAGTTGTTCAAGATCTGAGCTAGGAAAAGCTAAAGATTTTGTGGGATTAATGTAAGGCATACCTCAGACAGGAAACATAAACCACAGTTATTTTTTAGAAAGATTTCTTCCACATAAGTTCCATGTTGAGAAATTGTTGCACCTAATTATTGGTTAACCTGCTTTTCAACAAGAAAACAAATTTGATACCTGCAGATAATCAATCAGGAAAGATTTTACCTCATGAGATTTGGGACTTTCAGCAAGCTCATTTTGTGAAGTTCATTTCCCTCATGAAGAAAACAAAGAGAATCCCTTGGTTCAACAACTTGGTCTCTTGACACTGCATGCACAAAGTGTAAATGTGGGAAGACATAGTAAATCAGGCAGAATTGGAGGGTGAAAAGACCAGGAGAAATTCTGCAAATTTCTAATTTGACCCAATTTTTCTTACACAGTGATAACTGCTGCCAGATTTAAGATTCAACTAAACCTCAAGCTGTGAAGACATTACGTTTACTCATAAAAATGATCCAATGGAATATTTATCAGCTTAATGGGTATTGTGTGAAGTTAAACACAAAACAGACAAAGATCTAGAATGCGACAGTCATCAATACAGGGCAAGGAGACAACAAAAATAAGGTTGAATTAACGCCAAAATTAAGACTGTATAGTATGCACAAATAAAGTGTTGAAAGTCTTTTATGAATCACTGGCTTAAACATATTTGTATGGAAGAGCTGGGAAAAAGGGTTGCTCTTCTTTCTATTTCTTTAAAGGGGAGCCTCTGAGACACAGGGATCATTTTTGTTTCGGTAGGTGGAGTTCACTAACCAAAATGACAACAAACTCTGGGAAATGGGCACTTACTCCTGGCATCTGTTCAAACCTGCTAAAACCAGGCATGTTTTCCTGTCTGATGTATAAGCCACCCAGGCACAAATTAAAAGCAGATGCTCCATGGTTTTTTGAGGATATTTATAGCTCAGAGTCTATACTTTCTGGTAATCTCTATACAGCAGAACATTCTGAAGGGATAGTGAGCATTTTGCAATAATGAATACCCCATTCTAGTAGATTTCAATTTCTCTGTTTTGAAATTATTGTACAGACCTTCTTTCCTCAGTGGGAAGAATTATTTTTGCAAAAGGAACATGAGGTATTTTCCATACTACATATGCCCTAATTACACAGTCACAAGATTTGATACGTGAACTAAAAGCAAGAAGTATAGTTTTATTTTTATGTCCTGAACTCCCTCTCTTGTTAAATTCATGCATTTTGGTTTAGTCTGTTCTTCAGAGCAATCACTTGAAATATGAAGCACAGCAGCATTTATAAATTAAAATGGAAAACATTAGGGTTTCCATCGAAGGAAATAAACATTGAAGGAAGTAAATCTATTCTACCAAGATGTATTGTGTGTTACATTCATAGAGCAGGTACTACGGAGATTAAACAAAGAAGCACAATTGTTGCTCTTTGACTTCAATGAACTTGAAATTGTTGGGAAGAGAGTCATTCAGTGCAGAAAACTGAATTTAATAATAGAAAACAATACAGCAGGTGTTGCCTACATGTATACAGAAAATGATAATCCTGGGAAGAGATTTTAATATACCCTGAAATAGTCGTCTTTGATATTAAACACAGAGTAGTCTCATAATTCAGGGCTGAATTATGGAACAATGGACAATGAAAGTGAATTAACTTACTCAGAAAATGCCCAAATCTCAAAAGGGCCAATGCCCTGAGCTAGGAGCCGTGAACACAGGAGGAATGAGATCCCATAGGGAGGTGATGTGCCTGCTAAAGTGGGTCCAACTTCTTTGCCTACTGAAACAATCTTAGAGTTCCCTTTCTACAAAATAATACTTGTCCCCTGTTTTTTGAAGCCTTTTTTCTAGGTGACACTTCTATCCCTTGAATAGATTCTTCTATCTCCCCCTTTCCCTCCCTAAACTGTACTTCCTCATGAAGCACTTCCTACCAAAGGAGAGATGGTAATGAGGCCGTCTCCACCGACGAGTGACTGACTGAAATAAGCTTACCCTTAACTGGCTTCACTCACCGCTACACAAGACGCTCTCACCACTTTTCTTGAACACAATTATCACTTTGGTAGTAGTTCGTGGTTTTTCTGTTTAGTTGTCTTTCCCCTTTTCTGCTAATATTAGTGTTTCCAACAAGACAATCGTGAGCTCTTTCTAATTTTTAACACGGTATCCATTAAGCAGATTAATGCTTCCAGTGATGATTGCGGTTATGAATAAATATAGTGCCTTAGAAGTTTAAAATGGAGGTTTATTTTAACATTTGTAAGTCTTAGCAGGGCTTATTGAGAAAGCTTCCAACCCTAAAGTAAAATAGAGGTGTTTCTGCAAAATGAGATGTTTCAAAATTTTTCTCTTCACCAACTCAAACAACTCAGAATTTTTGAATGTGTTAGTGAAGATGATTCAGGAGAATTAAAAAATTTGGTAACGTTTGGGGAGTGATGGAACCTGGAAGCATTCTAAAGGCACATTTGTGACAGCAGAATCATAAAACTACCTGCAAATTACCTACAGACTTCAGTGATCCCCAAAGCCTCTACCCTTAAACATGTCCATTCTGTTTCTTCTTTTCAGAAAATTAAGCTTCCGTGGAAATCAGGGCAAAAGTTGCTCCTGTACCCTCTCTGTCACTTTCCATTTCTTATTGGTCAACAACAGCTACCTCAGAGAGATCCACAGAAAGGATAGCTCCCGAGTTGACCCCCTTTATTTATTTATTTATTTATTTATTTGGTTTTGAGACAGGATCTCACTCTATTGCCCAGGCTGGAGTGCAGTGGTGTGACCTCAGCTCACTGCAGCCACAATCTCGTGGGCTCAAGCAATCCTCCCACCTCAGCCTCCCAAGTAGCTGGGAATACAGGCGTGTGCCACCACACCTGGCCAATTTTTGTATATTTTGCAGAGACAGGGTTTCGTCATGTTGCCCGGGCTGGTCTCAAACTCCTGGGCTCAAGCAATCCACCTGCTTTGACCTTCCAAAGTGCTGGGATTGCAGGCACGAGTCACTGTACCTGGCCCACCTTTTAATTTTACTGGACTCTACTCTAAAATGATATGAGGAATTTCTTATCCGAACTTATTTTTCCACTGGGATTTATCTGTTGGAAGTTACTAGTAAGAAATCCCACCCATCAAAAAAATGAAAAAGTTTGCTGTTTGTGTTGGAATGGCTTAGGCTATGAATTCAAGTTTGTGCATTTATAGCCTGTCTTTTGCTTCTTCTGAGTTATTTGGCCATAGACAATGTACTTAACTTTATCTTGCTTCAGTTTATCTATGAAATAGAAATAAAATAACAAAATAAGGAATCACTTTATTAACCATAGACGCTGAACTCCAGCCTTACTCTTATTCTTTTTGTAACTTGTTACTTGTCTTTGGAACGTATGGATTACCCTGGTACAGCTTAGAAGCTAGTGTTAGGGAGCCCTGCTTTCCTTAGGTGATCAGGTCCTAAAGATGAAGTTGGTAATGGGGTCTTAGGACACACAGATAGTGTCAATGTGAATTACTAAGCACCACCTTCTGCCCATTACCCAGTGGAGAACCCTACTAGTCAGTGAGAAACAAGGATGCTCAAAGATGCCCATTTCACAGTATGAATTCACCTTGGATGTTGGTAGCTCTGTCGTGTGAGTCTGTGACACTGTTGTCATGTGTTACTGATCATACCACAGTAATGGTACCTCTGGGTCCACCATTCTGCCTTTATAGAGTTTTCTCTCTTATTTGGAACAATCTGTCAACAAAAGATCTCTAGGTTAATAACCTTGAGTCTTTTCTTCGTCAATCAAAACTTCAAATCTACAAGAATGATAGTATTCTCTTAAACATACTGGTAATAGTGATTGTTGATATATAATAATAGCAATGCTATAAGTAGCTGATAATTACGTTTCCCTCACTTTGTCAGATCTAGTGCTTTGTATATGTTAGTTCTTTTATTCCTTGTGACTCCTTCTGAAGAAGGTACTATTCTAGCCACCATTTATAGGCGAGGAAACTGTGGCACAGGTTGGTTAGCAAAGTGTCCATGTCATCCAGCTAGTAAGTGGAAGCTGGTAAGCTAGGAACTGGGATTTGAATCCAGGTGATCTGGTCTCCAAGTTTTTTTACTCTTAGCCTCTAAGATGTATTACTTCTTTGTTAATAATGATATATACTATTTATTATATGTTCCTTTTGTGCATGTCACTGTTTTAAGTAGTTTGTATGCAATATTTTATCTCTTCTTTATAACTATCTTGTGAGGGAGGTTTCTGCTTCAATTTTTCAGATGAGAAAACTAAGGCTAAAAAAAGTGAAATATTCTAACCAAAGTCACACAGCTAGGAAGTAGCAAAGCCAGCATTCCTCAAAGCCCCTAAGCTTAACCTGTGAGCAAAACTGTCCCAGGTATATGGAGCTAGTTTCTTCCAAATTGAGTGGAAAGTTCCATTTAAATCATTTATGGTTTTTTTAAAATAACCTTTCCATAAAGTCATGTCAGGAACATGTCTTTAAAATTATCAGAGGCAAACATTTTTTTTTAAATTCACATATTTATAATTGGTGGGAAAATACTTTCTGGGTAGGGAGGGATTGGTATGTTCACAAACAAACATTTGGGGTGTGCGTGGAGAATTGTGAGCTATGTATTTTGACTGGAGACTACAGGGGATAATAAATGTTGAAATTAGACAAGAAATAAACCTGGAGCGGTGGGATGTGGCCAAATCATGTAGGGTCTTGAAAGTTTTGTTTGGAGTCATAATGCGCTCCACAGACAGCGAGGGACCCGTTGAACTCTGTGCAGGGCCAGGGTTCCAGCCAACTGAGGGAGATTCCTGGGATGGTGGTGCGTAAGCCAGGTCGAAGCAGAGAAGCAGAAGTAGAAAGATTAGGTAAAAGGTTATTGTATAGTTTTTGTAAATCCAGCAAAAGACGTGCAAGAATGTTTATGACTTCTCATTCATAATAGCAGCTTTTTTCATAAAATCCAGAGAATAGAAAAATTATATAGTAATTAAAAAGAACAAACTGCTGCTGTATACAACAATAGGAATCAGTTCCACAGATATAAGACTGAGTGAAAGAAGCCAGACACAAAAAAAGTAGGTGCTAGAGTCCGATGACGAGAAGGTCAAGAAACAGGGTTTGTTTTACGGGAAACAAATGTGTGGCTAGAGAAGGCAGAACAGTTACTTCTGTGAGGACAGATGGTGCATATTGACTGGGAAGGAACATGAGTGTTCTGGATGTTGGGTGTTGTATCTTTTGATGGTCATGGGATTACATGGTTTTCATACACACAACACGCATACATAGATACATGTATACCTACGTAGATAAGTAAAAATTAATTGAGTTGCATATTACGATTTGTACACCATGCAGTACATTGTGTACATATACCTGAATAAGAAGATTTTTAAAAGATTACTGTATAGTTCCATCAGTTCTATTAATAATTGTAGAAACTTCCCACTGGAGAATTTCCTTTTATTTTTCTCTAATTGAAAAAAGAGAACATGTTTCTTCGTCTCCTACTCTAACTCAGATTTTCTTCGTGGTTGGTTGGGTGACCTCTCTGTGATTCACTGAATCAGTGGCAAGAGTGGCGGCTTCAGGGAGAGGTGAAGAAAGAGGAGAAGGCTTCAGAGGTAATTGAGGAGAGGGGAGGAAATGAGTCAACTTCCCCTGGGCGTGAAGTGTAAGCTGCCTCCCTCAGCGGAGGGTGGCCCTCTTCCTCTCGGAATTTCAACATGCTTTCCCTGTTTTCATTCTCCTACACCAATGCCACTGTTTCTTATGAATGAAAATCAGGCAGGTCGCTGTGATTCACCCGTTTTCACATAAAACCACACGGGACTAATTTTTTTTTTAACTGGAAGCTAATTGGCAATTTATATGCAGAGCATACCAAGGGTTTGTAGTAATTAGACGATATGAATGCTTATGAATGTGTAACTAGAAAGCAAGCTGATTTTCTCACAGAATTATGTGTATGGAAATTTATGGTTCTGAAATGAGTACATGCTTTTCTAAACAAGCTGGTGTAAACCAGACAGAGAAGCCTATGAGTAAAGACAGCCAATGAGTGTTTTTGGAGAATAGTTGGTATAGGGTAGAACACATACCAGGGAGAGAGATTAAGGCAGAAAAATTCATTCTGAGTAAGATCATGGTTGACTTTGAATGTCAGATGAAAGATTTTCTAAGTAGTTTAATGGGTAACTGGAAACTATTACAGACTTAAGAATAGGACATAGGACTGAGCTCAGGACAGAAATATACTTCAGGAAAAAAGAACTCAGTAGCCTGAGAATTGTCTGGATGCTGGGGGAAAGTGAAAATGTGTTGATTTTAGAATGGTTTAAAAGGAAAAAATAAGCCCTTTAAAAATAATTCTAAATAATAATTTAATCTTGATATTCTTATCTTGACTTGCTTAGTGTGTTTAATCTGAGTAAGCTGCTACTTGGATCACCATCTGAATGTCTAATATGATAACAAGTAAATGGTAAGCTTCAGGGTTTGCATTTATCTTGGTGTGTATTAGAAATATGGCAATGCGGTGGATATATAATGACTTGCTGTATATGAAATTATGAATAGTTCTACTTTAAAAAAATCCCTTCACAAAATTGAAGCCTTTTGGAGGTAACAATACTATGGAATGATGTTAATATATATTTTTCTTTTATATAATTATTTTTTATTTTACTTTAGGTTCTGGGATACATGTGCAGAATGTGCAGGTTTGTTGCATAGGTATATGTGTACCATGATGATTTGCTGCACCTATTGACCATCGTCTAAGTTCCCTCCCCTCTCCCTGCACCCACCACAGGCCCTGGTATGTGTTGTTCCTCTCCGTGTGTCCATGTGTTCTCATTGTTCAACTCCCACTTATGAGTGAGAATGTGTGGTGTTTGGTTTTCTGTTCCTGTGTTAATTTGCTAAGAATGATGGCTTCCAGCTTCATCCATGTCCCTGCAAAGGACATGATCTCATTTCCTTTTTATGGCTGCATAGTATTCTGTAGTGTATATGTACCACATTTTCTTTATCTAGTCTATCATTGATGGGCATTTGGACTGATTTCATGTTTTTGCTATTGTAAATAGCACTGCAATAAACATACATGTGCACGTATCTTAATGGTAGAATGATTTGTATTCCTTTGGGTATATACCCAGTAAATGGGATTGCTGGGTCAAATGGTATTTCTGGTTCTAGATACTTGAGGAATCTCCATACTGTCTTCCACAATGGTTGAACTGATTTACATTCCTACCAACAGTGTAAAAGCATTCCTATTTCTCTACAGCCTCACCAGCATCTGTTGTTTCTGGACTTTTCAATAATCATCATTCTGACTGGCATGAGACGGTATCACATTGTGGTTTTGATTTGCATTTCTCTAATGATCAGTGATGTTGAACTTTTTTTCATATGTTTGTTGGCCACATAAATGTCTTCTTTTGAGAAGTGTCTGTTCATATCCTTTGCCCACTTTTTGATGGGATTGTTTGTTTTTTCTTGTAAATTTATTTAGGTTTCTTGTAAATTTTGGATATCAAACCTTTGTCGAATGGGTAAATTTCAAATATTTTCTCCCATTCTGTAGATTGCCTGTTCACTCTGATCATATTTTCTTTTGCTGTGCAGAAGCTCTTTAGTTTAATTAGATACCATTTGCCAATTTTGGCTTTTGTTGCAATTGCTTTTGGTGTTTTCATCATGAAGTCTTTGCCCATGCCTATGTCCTGAGTGGTATTTTCTAGATTTTCATCTAGGGTTTTTATGGTTTTGAGTTTTACATTTAAGTCTTTAATCCATCTTGAGTTAATTTTTTATAAGGTATAAGGAAGGGGTCCAGTTTCAGTTTTCTGCATATGACTATCCAGTTTTCCCAGTACCATTTATTGAATAAGAGATCTTTTCCCCATTGATCGTTTTTGTCAGGTTGAAGAACAGATGGTTGTAGATATGTGGTATTATTTCCGAGGCCTCTGTTCTGTTCCATTGGTCTATGTCTGTTTTGGTGCCAGTACCATGCTGTTTTGGTTACTGTATTCTTGTAGCATAGTTTGAAAGCAGGTAGCATGATGCCTCCAGCTTTGTTCTTTTTGGTTAGCATTGTCTTGGGTATACATGACCTTCTTTGATTCCAAATGAAATTTAAAGTAGTTTTTTTTCTAATTCTGTGAAGAATGTCAATGGTAGTTTGATGGGAATAGCATTGAATCTATAAATTACTTTGAGCAGTATGGCCATTTTCATGATATTGATTCTTCTTATCCATGAGGATGGAATGTTTTTCCATTTGTTTGTGTCCACTCTTATTTTCTTGAGCAGTGGTTCGTATTTATCCTTGAAGAGGTCCTTCACATCCCATATTAACTGTATTCCTAGGTATTTTATTCTCTTGGTAGCGATTGTGAATAGGAGTTTGTTCATGATTTGACTCTTTGCTTGTTTATTGTTGGTGTGAGGAATGCTTTTGATTTTTGCACATTGACTTTGTATCCTGAGACTCTGCTAAATTTGCTTATCAGCTTAAGGAGTTTTTGGGCTCAGATGGTGGGATTTTCTGAATCTAGAATCATGTCATCTGCAAACAGAGACAATTTCACTTCCTTTCTTCCTATTTGAATACCCTTTCTTTATTTCTCTTGCCTGATTGCCCTGGCCAGAACTTCCAATACTATGTCAAATAGGAGTGGTGAGAGAGGGCATCTGTGTCTTGTACTGGCTTTCAAAGGGAATGCTTCCAGCTTTTGCCAATTAAATATGATATCAGCTGTGGGTTTGTCATAAATAGCTCTTATTATTTTGAGATATGTTCCATCAATGCCTAGTTTATTGAAAGTTTTTAACATGAAGAGATGTTGAATTTTATCAAAGGCCTTTTCTGCATCTATTGAGAAAATCGTGTGGTTTTTGTCTTTGCTTCTGTTTATTTGATGGATTACATTTATTCATTTGCATATGTTGAAGCAGCCTTATATCCTAGGGATGAAGCTGACTTGATCATGGTGGATAAGTTTTTTAATGTGCTGCTGGATTCAGTTTGCCAGTATTTTATTGAGGATTTTCACATCAGTGTTCATCAGAGATATTGGCCTGAAGTTTGTGTCTCTGCTAGGTTTTGGTATCAGGATGATGCTGGCTTCATAAAATGAGTTAGGGAGGAGTCCCTCCTTTTCAATTGTTTGGAATAGTTTCAGAAGGAATGGTACCAGCTCTTTGTACCACTGGTAGAATTCAGCTGTGAATCCATCTGGTCCTGTGCTTTTTATGGTTGGTAGGCTATTAATTACTGTCCCAATTTCAGAACTTGTTATTGGTCTATTCAGAGATTTGACTTCTTCCTGGTTTAGTATTGGGAGGTTGTATGTGTCCAGGAATTTATCCATTTCTTTTAGATTTTCTAGTGTATTTGTGTAGAGGTGTTTATACTATTCTCTGATGGTAGTTTGTATTTCTCTGGGATCAGTGGTGATATCCCCTTTATCATTTTTTATTGTGCCTATTTGATTTTTCTCTCTTTTCTTCTTTATTAGTCCGGCTAGTGGTCTATCTATTTTGTTAATTTAAAAAAAAATCAGCTCCTGGATTCATTGATTTTTGGAGGGTTTTTGTGTCTCCATCTACTTCAGTTCTGCTCTGATCTTAGTTATTGATAATTTTTAATTTGATGGGATAAATTGTAAGTCAGGAGTTACACATGGGCAGAACAGGAAGGAAACAAAAACATATTGGGTAACTGTTACATGCTACATGTTACAGTATTAGCTCATTTAATCCTGAAAACAGTACTGTAGGGTGGGAATTATTATCCCCATCTCACAGATAAGAAGTTAAACAGATTTGGCATTGAATTTCCCCTTCACTATCTTCAACTGTGTGATCCTAGGCAAGTGATTTAACCTTTTTAGATCTCAGTTTCCTCATTGGCTAAAATGGAGACAGTAAATGGAGACAGCAGGTTCTAGGGGTATTGTCTGGATTAAATTCAATAACACACATTAAATTTTTAGCCCAGCACCTGCCTTTTGACAGTTGATACATACTGACTTGCTACGTGCCAGGTACTGGCTGAGAAACTTACATTTATTGTCTCATTAAATCTTCACACAAATGTTATGGTAGGCACTCAATTGTTATGTTGTTCTTCCAAGTAACAACAAGCTTTATTAAGTATTTTACTGTGGCTCAGAGAGATTCTTACTCATCCAAGATCAATAAACTAACAAGTGGCAGAACTGATATTCCAGTTTAGTTTTATTTGAGGGCAAAAGCCAGAAACTCTAAAAAAGACCTCACATTAGAAAATGATAGGAATACTCATAAATTACCTAAGTTATTTCATCTCCCTGTCTCTGATTTGGAGACCAATAAGAGAATAAGCCACTTGCTAGGCACAGGATCACATTTTAAAAATTGTGACATATTTAAAAAATGGAGAAAAATGAAGATGTGATATGGATGGAAGAATGTCTGTATGAAAACAATCAAGGTTGTAGCTGGAAGAGGGTCTATAATATCAGTGATACTTGAGCATCTGTGATTGTGCCTAGCCTTTCAGTGTGGCATTAACATAAAGTGCATATTAACATGAGTGCATATGCCTGAGCATCGAGGATCCATGCAACATTATGTCTCATGTCTTGTTAGACAGGAGACAAAGTGAGGCACATGAGAACGTACAATCACTTTACTAGTTTTAAATTCCACACCTAAGTTATAAACCAGATTTCTGCAACTATGTGCATGTGACACAATTATAAATATATAGGCAGCATCTAATGTACTTTTATTAGGTGCCCCGTGAATAAATCCACTATTTTTGGATGCAGACTTCTGCTTAGGGTAGAGGCATGAGGAAGAGAACCTTGATGATGAAAGAGCAAGAGGTGTTTGCTCAATTACTACTGGGTTCATTTTAGAATTTAGGATTTTATTTCCCTAATGTGGTTTGCAAATGCAGGGACAGATGTGAACTTTGCTAGAAGAGATTTTGAAGACTATCTTGGGAAAGGATTGAGCCAGGGGAAGAAATCTGAACTTGGCATCTGACAAGAAATTTGAAAGAAAATAGAAATGTTTAGTGGGTTTTTTTATTATTATTATTTTTTCTGTATGGCATATGATAGAAGCTTGTGTTTCTGTCACCCATGAAATTGTCAGCCAAATTTGCATTTTGGGAGCTAATGCTTGAAAGAGTAATTGTTGTCCGTGTGTTTTCGTTTGGTTTGGTGGAAGGATAAAGAGGGCCCTACTTTAAGGTGGGGGAGAACACACTCACCTACGTATGACTACTTTTTCCAGCCTGCAAAAGCCATGGCCTTGAACCTGTTGTACTCTCAGTTTACAACTCTTTTCCGTAAATAATTATTTCTGTTTATACAAGACCTTCCCACCTCTGAGAATATGATATAATTTCCCTAAGCAGGTTAGTACAAGTTAGGCAAAGTATTGGGTCAGAAAACAAGTAACAACAAAATGTGGCATTATGATGAGCTTAAATTGACCCTGATTGGATCTGGTGTATGGGGCCTCTTGGAGTGAATTCTGTCTTCATTTGGTACAAGGACTGAAAGTGTGTGGGGCCCTTGTACTGCCCATATCTTTTTAAATTGGGAATCTCTGTCCCGATAACTGGGAACAAGTTTCACTCCTTTTTGGTGATTCCTCCTGCAGACATCAATTAAACTTGACTATAGCACTAGCTTGCTTAGTTAAAGCAAGAAGAAAATTCCTTTGCTATTGTACTCTCTGCTGGAGCCTCTGGTGGATGCTGAATGCCCTGTTGACCTCTGACAAAATCTGCAGCTGGTGAATTTGTGACCTATTCTCTTGGTTGGGTCAGGCCCAGTGATCCTCCTCTGCTGCCTTAACCCTACCTGGGGTTGCTGGCATTGTAGGTCCCTTGCATGTCTGCCACGTCATCCATGCAGTCTGAAATCCAACCTGCCTGCTTTATGACCTCATTCACCATGGCTGTCCCTCAGCAAGATTTCCACCCCTGTGGTCAACTCTCTTCTGTGCCTGCTCTGGGGTACATTGGAGTTACTGGATTTGTCTCTCACGCTTGAGAGCTTGGAGAGGAGAACAAGTGCTAATCTGACTGTCTGTCTGCCTAATCACAGCACACTACTGTGTCTTTGGTCTCTGTTATATCCTGGGGAGCATCTTTTTGGATGTTACGTTTCCTTGTGAAGCTTAATCTCTTCTTGACTGTTCCTTGGAAAGCCAGGCAGTTATTCCTTCTGCTCTAGGAAATGCCCACCCCTGTCATGAAACTTATCTGGGTTTTCTATCTCTTTGCCTTCTGGGCTCAAGTTCAGGGAAGTCTGACTATACATTTCTGTCTTCACGTATCCTTGTTCCTCTCCCCCGAGCTTTCCTCTTTCCCTGCTACATGCGACTCCACATGTCGTCTCCCTCACTCCAGCTTTATTCTTGGCTTTATTCTATGGTGTATGGGGACAGAAGTGGAAATAAAAGGATGAACTAACAAAAGAACATAAATTAGGAAATATTTAACAAATGTAGTGTACTTATTTCATATTCAAAGCACATGAGAGAACTGAAAGTTAAGAAGGGGCAAGTTCATCATTCTCATAGACCTTACGAAAGTCTAGTTGGAAGATGTGCCCAGTGAACACTAAGAAAGACAAATGAGGGTACACCATACAATAGAAATGGGCAATGTTTTGAGGGCTTTGGAGAGGGAGATGCCCAACGGAGGGTGAGAGTGGAGACTTCTTGAGGGAAGAAAGGAGAAGTCATAGACAGCAGATGGAGGCAAACGGGTTGGACAAGGCAGAGAGAAAGGCACGGTGACATGGTAGAAAGACACAGTGTAACCATCTGTGGTGTGCAGTCATGTGTGGCAGAGACACATCTGGAAGCCTGATCAGGTCTCAGGCTCTCTGGCCTCTGTATTGCCCTCTTATTAGAGAGAAAATGTAGGCAAATCTTTACCAACTCAATCATAATTTCTCTGCTAATCTCTTATCTCTAAGTAAATTCTGTTTGCTTGTCCAATTAAAAATTCCCACCCCAAACATGCATAGTTGGATAGTTAGAACCTTTCTCTTCTAACTCATGAGGGAGAGAGAAATTATAACTTAGTTTACTTTTATAGAGCTATTTGTGGGACTGTCTGGTTTGCCTGTGAATAATGGTTCTTTTCTTTCTTCATTTCTCACCAGCCAGTGTGGTTTGTGATTTAATAGCCAGGCAGAACACTAAAATTAATACTTGGTAATATTTTAAGCCCGAATGAGGACAAGAGAAGGGGAAATTTTAAGTTATTAGTTTTTTGTGTGGGAGCTTACTGTCTCCTTTGGAAAGCATTTAGGCCAGGCAGAACCTCACCATTAGCTTTTTGTTTTTGTTTTTTTAAATGAGTGTGAAAAAGGAAATGTCCCTGTTCCTGCTTTACTTTTCCTTTAAATACAAATCAATTCCTAGATGAGAAGATAGGGTTTAAAACCCGGTTCCTGGCACAATGAAGTGATGGCTTGCAGAGATCAATTTACTTAAAAAAAAAAAAAAACCATAATTCTGCTTCTTTTGTGAGTAAAGTTTTTGTGTGTATGTCAATGGGAGAGAGAGATGTTTCTTTGTGTGTGTGTAGGTATTGGGGAGTTCAGGTGAAGAAAGACTGTGAAAAATAAGACCTACTTAAGAAACCTAAGCAGGTGCACTTTACCAGAATAAGATTCATGGCCACCTTCTTTTCCCTTTTCCTTAATGCCTTTGAAGGAAGCTATTCTTTTTTTTTTCCTAAAAGAAAACAATTCTTTCTCTTGTAATGGTAGAACCAAGAAGAAATGGACATTTGACCACTCTTTACTTTGGGGAGGAGCATTTATTTTTTCTAGTGTCTGCTAGGAAATATTCAGATAATACAGAATATGCCTTTTGGAAAGATGTGGGCTTGCACTTATTTCCCGTTATTGCCTCTGACGATATATTATATATAATCATGTTAATGGACTTGTCATAAAATTGAATAAATGAGTGTAGGGAATATTTATTTTTTGTTAGTCATTTAGATTTACTTTTCATTTCTACTCTTAAAATCCTTGATAGAGTTTGGATCTGCTTCCCCACTCAAATATCACATTGATTTGTAATCCCCAATGTTAGAGGGCCTGGTGGGAGGTAATTGGATGATGGGGATGGATTTCCTTCTTGGTACTGTTGTTGTGGTAGTGAGTGAGTTCTTGTGAGATCTGGTTGTTTAAAAGTTTGTTGCAGCCAGGCGTGGTGGCTCACGACTGTAATCCCAGCATTTTGGGAGGCCAAGGCGGGTGGATCACCTGAGGTCAGGAGTTTGAGACCAGCCTAGCCAACACGGTGAAACCCCATCTCTACTGAAAATACAAAAATTAGCTGGGTTTGTTGGCGGGCACCTGTAATCTCAGCTACTTGGGAGGCTGAGGCAGGGGAATTGCTGGAACCTGGAAGGCAAAGGTTACAGTGAGCCGAGATCATGCCATTGCACTCCGACACAGGCTGACAACAGGGAGGCTGCATCTCAAAAAAAAAAAAAAAAAAAATCGTGTTGCACCCCACCCCACAACCTCTAGGTTCTGCTCCTTTCATGTAAGAGGCCTACACTTGCTTTGCTTCCCATCATGGTTGTATGTTTCCGGCGGCCTCCCCAGCCATGCTTCTTGTACAGCCTGCAGAACCATGAGCCAATTAAACCTCTTTTTCTTATAAATTAGCCAGTCTCAGGTATTTCTTTATAGCAGTGTGAGAGCAGGCGAATACAATCCTCCATCACTTAACATGCATTACTTGATTTCATCCCAGCAGCAATACACTTGGTATGACAGGTCTCATGCTGCTGACGAAAGTGGGGTTCAGAGTAGCTAAATGAAGGACAAAACTTGCATAGAATTCCAAGGCTTTTTAACTCTGAGCCACATGCACTTCCTAGTTTCTTTATATCTTCTTCTCCTCAAGACAACTATGTGTAGATAGTGGAGTCCTTAGTGACTATTTGTTCATAATAAAAATAATTTGGAACCTTTTAAGGTAGGAAAAAATAAGTAAATCTACCCAAGATGCCTCCAGGAGTCTCCTGTTTAATATTCAGATAGTCCAGGCTCCCATCAAACATGACTGTGGGAATCTGATCATTTTATCAGATTCTTTTATTCTTGGTATTTCTGCTCTGACTGTTGATTTCCTTGGCCACTTCCCATACGCATACTCATTCTCTTACTATCTGATCACCAACTTTTCAGTCTTTCCTTCCTCCCTTGCAGATTTCCTCAAATGTGGACATGAGCCCCTAAGTTCTTTCTAGAAAAACTTTTCAGAAGGCTCACAAATTACAGAGGGAAATTATATTGCAGAAAGGAAAGAAAACCATGAAACTCCACACATAATATCTGTAGATACAAATTCAAGATATTTGTAACATCTGCCGGCCTCCCACCTCCGTAGAGGCCGACTATTTCTAGGCTCCTTGAGGGTGGCAGGCCAGTTACCATTCCAGATGTGTGTGCCTCTCTCTATCCCTGGATTGCAGGTTCCCCACTCCCAAGGGAATATGCCGGTCTATGCCCACCCCCGAGTTACCATCCTTGACTTCATCTTAATGACTGCTGAGTTGCAGAGCTCCCACCAAATACTACTTTCTACATGAAGCCTCAGAGCTGGTTGCTCCTCATCCCCCAACCTCTTTCTCCAGCAGAAGGCTTGGCATTCACTTGTGCTTAATCAAATGACTCACTCAGTTTTGTGCCAAATTCATTGTTTCCACAAAGAGAAAGTCTCCCACCTGCATAGAGCAAAAGAAAACTACTGATACATTTATGTATTTCTCTTGCTTTCTTTAAAAGTATAGGAATATTAAGGTCCAGGCGCTAAGAACCTTAATATTCAAACACAGTTGAAAGACTATTTTTGTTTGTTACTCCTTTAGGCAAGTTTAATACCTTAGCTGTAATAGCTTATGAAGTGTTCAGATTATTTTCTTTTGCTTTTGAGTAGAAGAGATGATGTTCTACTACATTTAAGTAAAAAGCAAATTATGATGTGGGATGGGATGGGTCTGTGGGGAGATTTGAAAAATTTGCTGTCAGTGGGTACTTTGCAGAGGTCTTGGAGCTCTACCACCTGTGGAACACTGAAACTTTTCTGTTGAAATGTTTTGTAAGTGATTGCTATTAGATATGTCTTCAGGATTTGTTAAGAACTAGTTCACTTAGCTGGTTAGAACACTATGCTGTTTGTTTTGTTTGTTTGTTTGTTTTTGCCACTCATGGTGGTGCACATCTGTGATCTCAGCTTCTCAGGCACAAGAATCACTTGAACCCAGGAGGTGGAGGTTGCAGTGAGCCAAGATTGCACCACTACTTCAGCCTGGGTGACAGAAAGAGACACTGTCTCACAAAAAAAAAAAAAAAAATCTGTTATTATTTTTCCATCTATCTAACCAGGTGAAAAACATTTTTTTAAATTTCCTTCCTGCCTTCCTTCCTTCCGTCCTCCCTCCATCCATCCCTCTCTCTCTCCTTCCTTCCATTCTTCCTTCCTTCCTTCTTTCTCTTTCCTTCTTCTTCTCTTTTCTTTTTCTTTCTTTCTTTCTTTCTTTCTTTCTTTCTTTCTTTCTTTCTTTCTTCCTTTCTTTTTTCTTTCTCTTTCTTTCTTTCTTTCTCTCTCTCCTTCTTTCTTTCTTTCTTTCTTTTCTCTCTTTCTCTCTTTCTCTCATCTTTCTCTTGTTTTTGTGGAGACAAGTCTTGTTTTGCTGCCCAGGCTGGTCTCAAACTCCTGGCCTCAAGTAATCCTCCTGCCTTGGCCTCCCAAAATGCTGGGGATTACAGGTGTAAGCCACCTCCTGGACCTCTATTTTTATTTTTTTGTTCAACTTTTAAGTTGTGGGGTACATGTGCAGGATGTACAGGTTTGTTACATAGGTAAACGTTTACCGTGATGGTTTGCTGCAAAGATCATCCCATCACCCAGGTGTTAAGTCCAGCATTCACTAGCTATTCTTCCTGATGCTCTCCCTCCCCCCAACAGTGTGTGTTGTTCCCCACCATGTGTCCATGTGTTCTCACTGTAGATCACTACACTCTTAGAACAATTGTTCAAATGACATTTGAATGAGTAAGCTTAATTCTATGAATAGGCCACAGATTCTCCTTTAAAACTTAAATTAAAAAAAAAAATTATGAGAGTAGGTATAGTTAGACTTCCTGAATTCAAACCAATTTTTTACTGTGTAATCTTGAATAAGTTACCTAGTCTTTCTGTGCTGACTGTAATGTTGGTAATATCTGCCTCATAGAATTGTTGACAAATATTCAATGGAATTATAAGTGTGAGGCCTTAGCCCAGTGCTTGATACACAGTGCATGTTCAATCAATGTTAACTATGATTATTAGTGTTAGTAATACTAGTAGTCATTTTACCTAATAGGAGTCAATAAGAATGCAACTGTTGGGTAATCAATGATGTCACATACAGCAGAGTGAAGGTTTGAGTCTCTGGAGTTAATTGTTGGTTTTGCTACTTGCAAGTTGTTTGCCTTTTGTAAACTACCTAACTTCTGTATGCCTCAGTTTCTTAATTTTGCAAAATGGGGATGGTAATGACATCTGCCTCACAGTGTGTTTTGATGATTCAATGAGGTAATCCATGTAAAGAATTTGATGTAATGCAAGGTATAGAGTAAGGCCTCTGTTCATTTTATCCTTCTGTTGTTATTATCATTGTTTGACTTTTACTACTGTGAATGGTGACAATATCCTGAAAAGATTGCCTCTTCTAGGATATAGGGAAGCACCTGAAAGTGTGCAGGGCTGAGGAACACTGGCAGGTTAAGAAGTCAAGGAAACAGTATCTAATTAAAATTCTCAGAAAAATATTTTACTGTAACCAAAAATGACAAATTTAGGCCAGAGAAAAATTCTTGTGCAAGGTACCAGGGGAACTCTTCTAAATGTTCACACAAATAGTCAAGGATGTGGCTTATTGCATCACCTGAAGGAAGGGTTTCCCTCCCCTCCAGGACTCCAGTTAGTTCTGTGTCACAGCTGTGTCACCCCCACCCCTTCCCTGCCCAGTGCCACTTCCCGAGGCTGGTGAGATTTTCCTCTGACAACTCCTAGGGACACTATGACACTGTTGTTTTATAGCTTCACTGGGAGGAATGTGATGTGAAAAATAACTCCAGCTCAGGAAATTGGAGATTTGGCTTTCGGCCCTGATATATCAGTTGACCTTGGGCAAGTCATTAATGTTTTGCTGTTTCAGTTCCATTAAGTGTAAAGTTGAATGAATAATGTCTACCCTTCCAAATGTGTAGGATCACTTTGAAGAATGAACATGCGCAGAAGCCACTGGAAAATTTCAAATACCTTTCCACATTTAAAATTTTATTATTTGCCTGGATAACATGGTTTAGTGTGATAAAAATAGCAGAGGCTTGGAGATGGAAAGAAGACCTGAGATCTAATTTCATCTCCGATATCTGCTGACTTCATGATGTTAGGTAAATCCCTTACTTTTTCTAAGTTTCAGTTTCCTCATTGGTGAAATAAATGTGATGATGATTATCTCATAAGGTGTTTATAAGTATTAAATGAAATGAAGCTTCTATAAAATGCTGATTTTGATTTTTCTCTAATGAAAAATTTATATTTTTTGTACTTTCTTCTCTTTATCATTTGGTTTATTAAAATATGTGTAGGTATGACATGGAATATTCCTTGTTCTTTTTCCAGAACCATATACGTGTGTGTCTACACACAAACATATATACACATATATAAAAACACACCATATACATAAAAATATGTTTATAAAACTGCTTTATGGATCTAGAGATTTATAATTTATGTATATATACTTATTAATATAGAAATAGATTATTATTTAAGTGTATATGTGTGTGATGTATGTATTTGTATATGTGTATGAAATATCATGCAGACATGACATATGATATATCTCACAATACAATATTTGTGAAATTCTTTGGGTTTATCCCATATAGGATTTAATCAGCCTCCTGATTCTGTAGTTCTATGTCTTTTGCCAAATGTGGGTTTTTGTTTTTGTTTTTGCTTTAAATAAATACCTTAAAATCTGTTTATTAACACTAGTTTCAAGAAGACAGATCTTCTTCGAAGCACATTTTTAGCTATTAATTTGTGATGATAATTATGATTGGAAATATTAAAAAATTATATTTTATATATTCTGATTTTACTATTAATCATGATATCTCTCCCCAACCCCTTCCAACTGGTCTATATTTGTGTGATTTTGTTTTATAAATCTTCCCAAACCTTGGAATACCCAAATACCCAGATATTCAGAAATATCTCCACCTAAGAATGGTAAGAATATAACTACTAATAATGCAAGGAAGGAATACCAAAATGAAAATTCTTTTTTTCCTTCCTTCACCCACCTACCTTCCATTCGTCTTTCCAGCCTTCTTTCCTTTCTCTCATTCATCCTTCTATCTTTCCACCCATCCTACAAACATTTACTTAGGACCTACCATATATCAAAGAAATAGAGCTGAACAAGATAGACACTGGCCAGGGCATTTACAGCATCCGTATGGAAGCAGAGGCATCCAGCAAACCTCAAGACTAGAAAGATATTCAAGAGCTCTTGTGACACAGAATACACACATACTCAGGGCTTCTTCTTGTTGTGTCAGAAACTGGGCAGATACGAAAACAGCAAACTTCAAGAGTACCAGGCTGTACTTCAGAGTACATAGTGGACAAATTTAGTGTGACAATTACAGACAACTCATGTTAATCCCAGGAGATCTGGATTCAATTCTGAATTTCTAGAAAGAGATGAACCCTACATACAAAAGGCACACATGAAGTGCTCATTTAAAAAAAAAAAAAAACTATTACTTTTGTGAAAGACTCAACAGAATACTCAATATTGTTGTGTTGCTTGATTTTAGTTGGCTAATTTGTATGGCTATTGACATTAGTTTTCAAAGAATACATAGTATAGAATAATAGTACTACTTAAGATGGTAGCCAAACTTGGAGATCTTCTAGGCATTCACAAAGAGAACAATTCTTCAGTATTACCTGTGAGCATTCACACAGCTCTGGGCTGTTACAATTTATATATTCTCCACATGGTATGACTTCTTAGAAAATGAATGACAGCGATGGAAGCCAATATATTTTCAACAAATGCCAAATTTGGGGTTTTCTTAAAGACATTATTTGTCTTTCCTCTCCTTCTGAGATTTCAACGACACAGATTTAGATCTTTTTTAATAGTCTCACTCTTCCCCATGGCACACCCCCCTTTTTTTCTATTTTCTTTCCGTGATTCAGAATGAGTAATTTATATTGTTATATTTTCTAGTTCACTAATTATTTTCTCTGTCTCCTGTATCCTGTTGTTGGGCTCATTCACCAAGGTTTTTATCTTGAAAATCTTATCTTGAATAACCAAGGGTTACTGTATTTTTCAGTTCCAAAATTTCATTTGGGTCTCCTTTATATCTTTATTTCTTTGTTGCAGCTTTCTATCTTCTTAAAATATACTTCAAGTGCGTAATTGCTCATTGAAGCATTTTTATCAGGGCTGCTTTAAAATCTTTGTGAGATAATTGTAACATCTCTACCATCTCATTGTTGGCATTTATTGATTGTGTTTTTACTTTCAGCTTGAAAGCTTGTTTCTTGGTTTGATGAGTGATTTTTTTATTGAAAACTGGACATTTTCAAATTATTTTATGAGACTCTGAGACTTTTTCAAACTTTGTTTTAATTGGCATTTTTGATAGTTTAATTGTTTTTGTTTTGTTTCATTTTATTTAAGCAGAGAAAACCTCTGCTCCTTACTGCCTGGTGGAGGCGGAAGTCCAGATTCCCCATGTGGCCTCCATTGAACATTGTATATAAAGTAAACATAAGAAGACTGACAGGTATTGGGGCTCCTCCTTAGTGCTGGACCGTTCTAGCTCCCCATGTGGTCTCCATTGACACCATGGTCAGTGGCATCATTACCACTGGGCAGTAGTGAAAGTCTTAACTCTCCACCAGGTGCCCTCTGAAGCCACCCCTGCAGGGCAGGGGAGGAGTGCCTCATTACTGCTGGGTGAGGGGAGAGTCCAAGTCCAGGCACCCTACACAGCCTCCATTGACACCATGAGAAGGGGTGTGCCAGGCTCTTTACAGGCTGATGAATGAATGTCCTGGATCCGTAGTTAGTCTTCTTTGACCACATCTGGTGAAGGGAGTGTGGTGTCTGGTGACACCTCTCTCCAGAATGCAAGTCTTGGCTCTCCACGGAGCCTCTGTTGGTATTCATAGGAAGAGGGTGACTGTTGTTCCCTGGTATTTAATTGGAATAAGCTGTTATTAGCAAAATTTTCTGTCTTGGCCGGGTGTGGTGGCTTACACCTGTAATCCCAGCACTTTGGGAGGCCAAATGGAGAGAATCACATGAGCCTAGGAGTTTGAGACCAACCTGGGCAACATAGTGAGACCTCATCTCTACAAAAAAAAAAAATTAAAAATTAGCCAGGCATCGTGGTGAGCACCTATTGTACCAGCTACTGAGGAGGCTGAGGTGAGAGGGTCACTTGAGCCTGAAAGGTCGAGGCTGCAGTAAGCGATGATCATACCACTGCACTACAGTCTGGGTGACAGAGCAAGACTCTGTCTCCAAAAAAATTTTTTTTTTCTGTCTTACTAGATATCCCCTTTCCTCATCCTTAGTTGAGAGAGCAGACTTTCATTGGGGGTTATGAGTCTGTTCTTGTCTGCATTTCTGGGTTGCTGGCTCTTACAGCTACAAGTCTGGTATATGTAAGACAAAAAGAAAACTGAGGGAACTCATCACCATGTTGTGTCTCATATCCCAATTTCCCTAGCCTGTCTTCCTGATTATCTCTGCCTGTCAGTCTCCTTATGTTTGCTTTATAGATAATGTGCAAGGTTCCTAGGTGTTGGTACTGGGAGGAGTAGGAAAAAGTGCACTGATTCCATCTTCCCAGAAATGAATAGCCCATGCATTCATTTTTCAAATAAAAGCCCCTTGAAAGTGTTCAAAAATACAGTTACTCATCCATCCCATCCTTTCTACTTAGTTTTCCCTTGACCCAAAGTATTTCTAATATGATTGAGAGAAGCTTGCCAAGTCTAAAATGTGCTCTTAGGATGTTAATAAATACTGCAAATAAAAGGACAGGTAAGTTTGGGAAATGTTGTACTAAACAGTTTACTGCAGATTTTTGGAGTACTTTTTATTTATTTTTTTTTATTTTTTTTATTTTTTTTATTATACTTTAAGTTCTAGGGTACATGTGCATAACGTGCAGGTTTGTTACATATGTA
>NW_012116577.1:2849704-2909439 GCF_000951035.1 Colobus angolensis palliatus | reverse complement strand
ACCCCAGTACCTCAGTTCAAAATGCAGAAATCACCGGTCTTCTGTGTCCTTCGCGCTGGGAGTTGGAGACTGCAGCTGTTCCTATTCGGCCATCTTCGGAGTACTTTTTATATGTTAGTATGTGTTCTAACAGTTCCAGGTAACAGATTTTAGACCAGGGGAATACAACAATAGATTTAGAAGGGCAGGCAGGCAGTAGTTTACAGAGTACGGAGGTAGCTAGATTAATTATAATTTTTAAATGTTTGGCATCAAGATTGAAATAATGTTTTTGCCCCACCCAATGCATGAAAAGTAAAAAACTAAATAAAAATTCTGTTGTTACACCACAATCTACCATTTCTGCTTACATTCCATGGTCTTGTCCTTTGGAATATACATATTTATAACACACATTCTGGGCTCTAACCCTAAGACTTCTAAATGAACTTTATACATATTTAATGAAATAGAGAAGTTGAAGGAGTCATATGATGATTGAATGGAAATTAAAGGTGCATTTGAAGGTCACTCATGTTGTGTTTTCAATTAAAAAACAACAAGAAGAAACAGTGACTGCTCTGCTAACCCTCTAGAGAGACACGACTTTAAGGCTTCTGATAAATGAATCAGCCTTGGCTTTGGCTGCAGTAAAGAGTTAATTAATAAATAAGACTGGCCAGAAGTAACCCAACGTATTGTGTATTTAAAGCGCAGTTTCTTGTAGCAATATGTTTGAATAGCTGGGCAAGGAAAATAATGTTTTCTTTCCTCTGGTACAAGCTGGAGGAGGGTAGAAGAAGCACAAAGTGGAAGAGGAAAAGAGGATCCTCTAAGGAAGGATGTGGTAAGATGGCGTAACCAAAGCAAATTCCATGTGAAGGAAATGATAAATTCTACATTGTCCACAAGAGCATCCATTTGTCTGGGCCAAAGATTACACGTTTGTGTTGGAGTACTATGCATGCCCCTTTCTGAGTTCAAAAACATTTTGAAAGCTAAAGAGAACTGTCAGTTCCTTCCACTAAATTACAGCGTTTGTTTGGCTTATGAACCCACTTGTAAGTATGTTTTCCATACCATCTGGCTGTCATTCTTACATTTGCCTAAAATCACAGGCAAAGGGCTTGGAAATGAGCCTCCAGTAATTTAGTGAACTTGCGGCCATTGTGTAGGTGCATTCAAATTTTTTAAAACCATCCTCTTCAAGTGGATCTTAGCAGTTAGTAAGAAATATTCTATGACATCTTAATGCAAACGTTTTCTGTTTTTAAATGTTTGATTATGAAAAATTTCAAACATATAGAAAATTTAGAGCATAGTACAATGGACTTCCACATACCTTGCAAGCAGCTTCAACAATGATCAGCTTTAGTACAGTCTTGTTGCTTTCATTTCTGGACCTACCTGAACTCCCACCCAAGTTATTCTGAAGCATATCCTAAACATTGTAGCATTTCATTTGTAAATAGTTCATTATGTATTTCTAAAAGGTAAGGGTTTTTTAAATAAATACAATACCATTATCACACCTGAAAATAATAATTTCCTGAATTAACCAATCAATGTTAAATTTCCTCAGTTATCTTGTATTTTATTTTTACTGTTTGTTTGAATCAAGATCCAAAGACAGTTGATCCTTGAACAACACAGCTTGAACTGTGTGGGTCCACTGACACATGGATTTCCTTCCTCCTCTACCAATCTGGAGACAGCAAGGCCAACCCTTCCTTTTCCTCCTCCTCAACCTACTCAACATGAAGATGATGATCCACTTTTTTATGATGATCCACTTCAACTTAATGAACAGGAAATATATTTTATCTTCCTTATGATTTTCTTAATAACATTTTATTTTCTCTAGCTTACTTCATTATAAGAGTACAGTATATAATACATATAACATACAAAATATGTGTTAATCAATTGACAAGGTTTCCGGTCAATAATAGGCTATTAGTAGTTACATTTTGGGGCAATTCAAAGTTATGCATGAGTATCTGGCTGCACTGGGAGTTGCCACAATTAATCCCCATGTTGTTCAAGAGTTAACTGGGCTAAGAGAATTCTTCTGTAAATCTCTTTTAATCTATAGGTTCTCTCTCTCTTCTCTCTGGTTTTGCAGTTTGTTAAAGAAATGGGTCATTTGTCAGATTTTCTGATTGCATCTTAGTAATATTGTCAAAACATCAAATTTAGATAAGACATTTTGTGCATGACTATTTCATAGGTGGTTTTGTATAGATTCATCAAGAGGTACATGTCTGGCTATCACTCTTTTGTGAGTTTAACAGGCATTGATGACAGTTGTCTAGATCTATTAATTCATTAGGGTTGCAGAATGGTCATATTATATTTAGCTCATTGACTTTCATCTCCCTTTGGCAATAGAATGGCTTACATTCTGTTCTTCCTTGTCCTAACAAGAATCAGGGCCCTCTTGATATTTACCTAGTCCCTAAAGAATTCTCAGATTTTCACAAATCTTCAAATGCAACTTTGAATTCAAGTTCATAGATTTTTACCAAGAAGTTTCTTGCCACTTCTACATGGGTTTAGAATTAATGTTATGGAATGTAAGAACCAAAGTAATGTATTTCTTTTTAATAATGTGATGCATTGATATTTTAATTCAACTATTATTGTGAGCAGAAAAACAATGTAAAGGATATTGGTTGGAGAGAGAGTTGGAATTTCTTAAAAATATTGATTTGGCAATCTCTCAATATAAAAAATGCAGAAATCTATATGAGCAAGAAATTCCACTTCTAAGAAATTTACTCCATAGACGTATTTTTATAAATGTCCAAGAATGCATAAACAAACCATTTATTATAATACTATTTATAATTTTTAAAATAGGAAAAAGTAACTCCTCAATTTACTGTAGCAGAACAACAACTAAATAAATGATTTTATATTTGTATGACAACCTACTATACAATTTTCACAAAGCATTAAGTAAATGTTTATGTACTCATATAGGGAGGTCACAGTCTATGAACTCAGCTTTTGTGGACAGGTAGGAAATAAAATTCTATTACTATGAATTGTATATAATTCTACAATTTTTATAAAAAGTAAGTATATTACTTTTTAGACAAAAAGTAAAATATAATAAAAATCTACAACTTTAGGTAAGATGGGAAAAAATTTTATTTGACTTCAATATTTCTGTAATGACATTTAATTCACATGCAGGATCTTATCACTAGCAATTGTTAAATCATGAGGGATAGTCTCACTCTTAATGCTGAAGGCAATTAACCACTGTCAATGGGCAGCAATTAGGAACTTTAGCTTCTTGGATCAATGATCCACGTCAATGGAAAGGAGCTGAAAACACTAGATATGATACTATGTAAGGGATCTAGGGGCCAATTAGTTCTAGCTAGGGAATGATTTGAATCTACCTGGCAGTGGCAGAGTTGGAAAGATGTGAACTGGACTTTGATACATTGTGATAGGTGGGAGAGGGGAGACTGGCAGTCCAGACAAAGATGACAGGGATGTAAAGGTATGCTTGGGCAAAGGTGTGAAGACTATTTTGGTTGGGGTGAAGGGTTTATGTAGGGCAGAAAGGCAGGTAAGGATAGAAAGTTACATCTGGACCTTGAAGGCTGGTCTGGGGATATGGATTTGCAGGCAACGAGAAGTCACTAAAAATGTGCAGGACTGATCAGTAAAGGAGAGACATACTGAACTGCATAGGGTCAGGGAAGACTAATTTGTAATATTTCAAAAGACTATGGGCTTGAAATCAAGAAGAGAAATCATCCCTTCTTATACTTTTAACTGGAGATTTTAATACCTGCCTGCCTCAGGAAAACAGTGAGAAGGCTTTGCCTTTTGCTTATTACACTAATTGGTTATTTTAATGAACTCAATTTTGTCACCCAGCACCTCTAGCTGTAATTTTTTCCACTGGAGCAAGGAGAGATATCAGCTGACCATTTTATTCATCAGAGTCATGGTGTTAGCTTTCCTCCTTCCTAATGAAATTCTTCAGTCAGCTGTGAAAATAGCAGGAACCTAGTTATATTTAGCAAAGGAAAGAGCAACAAGTCGAAGCAGTGTGCAGAGAAGGGGAAAAATAGAAGCACTGAGTCTTATGATTAGTTCAACCAACAGTATTGCTTATAATTTTCCAAATTTTGTAACTGGCAAAAACAGTGGTTTTTTTTTGTTTTGTTTTGTTTTTGTTTTTTATCAAAGTAAAGCCTACAGGTTTCTTCACTATTATGTCTAAATAAAATATTTTATTCATACAAGAAGCACGGTATTTTTAGATTTCAAAGGAATGACAAAATAATGTACCTTTTGAAATAGACCAGAGGTAAGCATATCATACTGTTATTCAGTGCTTTCTTTCTGATTAAAAACATTGCACAGCTAAAAACTGGCATTATAACTATTCTCAGTCAACTTCCCACAAGACTTCAACTTTGTCATAATCCTGTATTAAATTATCTCCACTTCTGTGAATTCCAGAAACTTCACCCAAGTTAATAGTTTTCAACTGTGGTCCACAACACTTAATGATGCATGAAATATAAAATTTCCACTTACAAGGGCTGCCCTCTACATAAGTAGACAATGTCCAGTCCTAATGCATATCAGCTCTTCAGATTTTTGAAGTCATTGCCACTGTTCCTCTGGTCTTCTCTCTTACAAGGAAAGCAGCCTCATTGCCTTCATTCTTCCTCACACTCTTAGCTTTCCAGCCCATCGAGATGCAGGTACAATCTAACCAGAGTACATCTTTAATGGCCTATGATAACTTGTAGCCTTGTAATGTCATTTCTCACCTTTGGTTCATACTGAGTTTATGGTCAACTCAACTTCCTAGACTTGAAATTAAAGGGCGCTATTGTAGTGTATCTTCCTGTTTAATTAGGAGAACATTGTTCTAATGTCCTTCTAGGGAATCTGTTTTGTGAATATGAGAGCTGTTGACCCATCAATTCTTCTTTCACATTAGGCATGCACAGAATAACATTTGCTTAAACCTTCAAAGAAGTTATCTTTCTTTTGTATTTGTGATTTTACTCTGAGTCTCCAAAGTAAATAAATTTAAAAAGGAAAGGATGGAAGGGCTCAGTCAGGTGTGGTGGCTCGTGCCTGTAATCTCAGCACTTTGAGAGGCCGACGTGGGCAGATCATGAGGTCAGGAGTTTGAGACCAGCCTGACCAATATGGTGAAACCCTATCTCTACTAAAAATACAAAAATGAGCTGGGCATGGTGGTGTGCGCCTGTAGTCCCAGCTACTTGGGAGGCTGAGGCAGAAGAATCACTTGAACTCGGGAGGCAGAGGTTGCCGTGAGCCAAGATTGTGCCACTGTACTCCAGCCTTGGCGACAGAGCAAGACTCCGTCTCAAAAAAAAAAAAAAAAAAAGGAAGAACAGAAAGGCTCTACATTTACCCCAAGGCCAATTAATTTCTTAGTTCACTAGCCAGCACTATTGGCTTTCCAACCCATACCTAGTTTGTCTAGGTATTAATACTTTTAAGAATCTTCCAGAATAATTTCAGGAACACACATATACTATATTTAACTACAAGCCATCCTCCCTAGCACTGGAGCTCTTATTTTTCTAAATCATTTCCTCCTCGGTGGGCTGCTATAGTTGTCAACTTCAGAAGTTCCCTGAAAACTTGATCAAAGGAGGATAAATCGAAAAATCAAATAATTCTTAATCACTAACCCCATTCTTCCTATTACTCTTGCCAAATCTCTGGATGTCACCAGGGGACAATTATTAATAGAAAACTATCTTTCTGGATAATATAAAACATAAATCTTTCTTTAAGACATTTCTTTTCTTTACATACCCTAGCACAAAGTGACAGCAAAATTTGGCAGAAAAAATTGGAATAAATCTTGAACCTTCTTATAATAGACTTAAATTATATTTGCGTACCATTGGTAATGCTAGTGTTCATTTTAATATGTAAACCTCTTACTTCCTTTGTGACGTTTTTTCAGTGTTTACATAATTATAACTGGGTGTTTTGAACTATTCATCAGGAAGGATTTGTGTCATATTTTCACATGTGTCTAAGCCCAAATCCTAAATTCGCAACTACTATATTTAAAAAGGGAGGGAATTTTGTGGATCCTAAGGGAATGCCAGAGTGGCATCCACAGACTATGCAGTACATAATTCTTCTCCAGTGTATAAACAACAGAAGTCATCAGAATTTTCAAGTGCTTCATTGCCATTTAATGTCCCAGGTCCCGTCAAGAGTTGCATTCATGATAAACTCAACATACTCAGTAACCCCTAACTCACTCTTCCCAGCAGGGCTTTATCCTGGCTTAGACCGGCTTGTGCTAGTGCTTTTTCACACAGGCGACTGTGAAGAGCAAGTGGTATCAAGTCTCAGATCTCACTCTAGAAAGCTCTCCCTGGTCATCTTCACTCTCAGCAATATCTGCTTTCCTTGAACAGTCAGTCCTGCATTGGCCAGTTAGCCATACACTACTCTGTGTTACCTCTCATGCTGTCTCAAGATAACACTTAACTCACTGTGATGAAGAAGTGTGCCCGCATTTTTTTGGTTCCCCAAGATGTTAACTTCTGGAGCAACTTCACTCAGTTAGTCTCCCACAGTTTTTAGGTATTCAATGAATAGTCATTGATTTTACTCTTTCTGGTATTATTTAGACCCGGTTTATTTTGCCATCAGCTCTATTATTATCATTTGTTTAAAGTGCTTTCATAAAATGCATTTTTCTTATAATACATGATTATATTCTTCCTTTCGGGAGTAATCTTGTTATACTTCTAAGTAGAACAATATAAGGTTTGTGATCTAAAGAAACTTTTTCACTGTTTTCCTACATCAGTTTGGAATACTGATTCCTGATTTACAAGGGCAGAGCAAGTCGAGAGTGCTTGTTTTCATAAGACATTTCCACTCTAAGTGGCACTTTCAAAAACACCATGATCCTATGATTTTGGGTTCTCATATTTATTTTAAGTTACTCTTTGGGGAAAATCCATATTGTAGTCATAAAATCAAGTCCTTTTCTAAGATAAATTTTGACTAGTGTTGGAGGTATTAATTCAGTCACAAATAATTTCCCCTTTTTCTACTCCTCAACCTATTTTACATTGTCCTTTCCCTTTACATGTTATAAAAAAATAATTGTCAGGCCGGGCACAGTGGCTCATGCTTATAATCCCAGCACTTTGGGAGGCCGAATTGGGTGGATCACTTGAGGTCAGGCGTTTGAGACCAACCTGGCCAACATGGTGAAACCTTGTCTCTACTAAAAATATAAAAATTGGCCAGGCATGTGGGTGCACACCTGTAATCCCACCTACTCGGGAGGCTGAAGCAGGAGAATAGCTTAAACCTGGGAGGTGGAGGTTGCAGTGAGCCGAGATCACGTCACTGCACTCCAGCCTGGGCAAGAAGAGTGAGGCTCCCTCCCAAAAAAAAGAAAAAATTGCAAAAGAAGTTATTAGTTAAGACTTTCCTGCTTCTCCATGAAGTTTCAATAATTTCAGTCTCTGGAGTAAAATTTGAGTCTCTGGAGTAGACAGATTATTAGGGGAAAAGGCATACAGATTTACTATGCACATATGCATGGGAGTCTCATAAAATATGACTCAAAGAAGAATGCGATGATTGAAGTTTTTATACCATACAGAAAGGAATAGGGGCTGGGGCTCCTGGAAGGTGAGGGTGACAAACTATGAGAGAGTGAGGGGAAGAAATGCACTGAAACCAAAGGCTGTCTTATTATGTAGATGAAGTCTCTCAAGTAGCAGCCCTCTGAAAAATAGATTGTAGCCTGTGGTATAAGTCTCTCTGAGCAACGTGTTAGACCTTTAGTCTCTTTTCCTGTGAGTTAACCTCCCCTGGCTGATGACTGTGTTCCTTGTAAAGGAACTTCCGATAGTCAGGTAAGGAAAGATTAGAGAAAGCCTTCCCTGTGTTTGCTACTCCCAGGTCCTGTTAGTTTGAAGTTCAAAACAGTGTATTTTGGGATATTGTTTTCTGAGCCCCCCAAAATGAAATAAGAACATTAAATTATAGAACACAGTTTAGAATCTAATGAGTAAATTACAAGCATATTTTATGTTTACATAACTTCTTTCTCTAACTTTCTTGGAGGAATTCAAATAATGCATAAGAGCTAATGATTATGTAAACTATGTGCCATGTGCCACAAAAAGGGTTTTGAATGCATTATTTATTTAATCCCCTACAATAATTTTTCTAGGTGGCTAGAATATTCAAGTGCTTTCTAGCACTTGAATAGCTAGACTATTCAGTGCTTTCTTTCTGATTAAAAACATTGCAAAGCTAGATTGGTGCAGTGGCTCATGCATATAATCCCAGCACTTTGGGAGGCCAAGGTGGGTGGATCATGAGGTCAGGAGATCGAGACCATCCTGGCCAACATGGTGAAACCCTGTCTCTACTAAAAATACAAAAATCAGCCAGGCATGGTGGCATGTGCCTATAGTCCCAGGTACTCAGGAGGCTGAGGCAGGAGAATCACTTGAACCCTGGAGGTGGAGGTCGCAGTGAGCTGAGATTACACCACTGCACTCCAGCCTAAGCAGCAGAGCGAGACTCCATCTCAAAAAAAAATTGCAAAGCTAAAAACTGGCACAGTAACTATTCTCAGTCAACTTCCTACAAGACTTCAATTCTCTCATAATCCCATATTAAATTATCCCCATTTCTGTGAGCTTCAGCAACTTCACTCAAGTTAACAGTTTTCTATTGTGGTCCACAATACTTAATGAGGCATGCAATATAAAATTTCCACTTAACAAGGGCTGCCCTCTAGATACATAGACAATGTCCATTCCTAATACATATCAGCTCTTTGGATTTTTGAAGTCACTGCCACTGTTCCTATGGCCTCTCTTACAAGGAAAGCAGCCTCATTGCCCTCATTATTCCTCACCCTTTTGGCTTTCCAGCCCATTGAGGTGCAAACACAGTCTGACCAGAGTACATCTTGAATGGCCTATGATAATTTCTAGCCTTGTAATGTCATTTCTCACCTTTGGTTCATATTGAGTTTATGGTCAATTCAACTAGAATATTATCTAGCCACCTAGAAAAATTATGTAAGGAATTAAAGGAGAGCACACCAATGCCTAGAGAGGCTAAATCACTTGGCCAACATCACAAACTTTTAGGGCACAGTGGCTGAATTTGTACCCACATCCAACCCTGTCTCGAAGCTCATAGGTATTCTAAGCCTCTGTCTTTTGTTCTGCAAACTGTAGGTCACAGCTCAGTACTAGATGATGAGAATTATTTAGTGTGTCACAACTATAATTTTCAGAAATGAAACAAAATAAAATTAGCAGAGTATCCACATAATATTGCCCTGTGAGTGTGTGTGTGTGTGTGTGTGTGTAAGTAGACTTAGCCATGATGTGAAATGTAATATTTACTGTGGGTTGGAAGCAAAACAGTTTGAAAACTACAGTTGTACTATGCTGCCTCAAATAGAAACCTTGATAATCAAGCCCACAGAGAAGATAGAAATAGGGGTTGATTTTTCTAATTAATGGATGAAGACTGAGGATTTCTAATTAATGGATGAAGAAGTAAGGTAGGACTACATATTAAAATGAGGAAAATATGGAACTGGGAGTTCAGTTTGGCTTTACTGAGTGGCAACAATATACAAGGTGTTGTACTAGATGCTATACAGTGAATACAAATATATTAAAGATACTCTTTGTCCTCTGAGCTTCCTGTGTCCAAGAACAGGTAATGTTAGTGGGGACAGATGTTGGGTATGAGTGGTAGGCTAGGCATTATGAAGAGGCAGAGTAGGGGTGCTTGAATTACCTCTTCTTATGATTTTTGGTATAGAGAATGCCTTTATTCCAGGTCATCTCCCTGCCTGCTTTATGTGAACTACCAGTAAGACTTAATTCTCGTGGGGGAGATATTTTCCTTCTTTTTTTTTTTTTTTTAAGATGTTCTCTTAAAATGGAAACGATTCCCAGAGGAGTAATACATCGGATTAGTCCTTCACATGTAAGAATTATGCCAGATTCGCTGGTTTTATTTCACAGATGGGGGTGAGATGCTGAATGCTTAGGGGTTTACTGGGTGCATGAGTAAGAATGAGTTTTAAATAAAGTGGTGAGGGGTACTAATTATCCAGGGATAACAAGAGGAGAAGACAGACGGTAAGAAGGAGAGCTACATTATGTCATTTTGCTTAAGACTAACACTGGCTACAGTGGTACACCCAAATGCCTATATATATACATCGAAATGGAATAGAATTAGAATTCTCATAAAATATACTTGCAGTTTGCTGGCGTCACTCATCTGTCAGTTCCGGCTCCTCTCTACTGATCCTGCCTGTGTTGGAGACCATGCATTCTCAGCAGGGATGATACTGCTCCCAACAAGGAGGACTGGCTCTTGAGGGGTGAAAAATTATACTCTTTTTATGTATAAAACACAGATATACATATAGCACATAAGCAAATATAGGTGTATCCGTGGGAGGGAGTTACAAAGTCTTCTTAGGAAAAGCAATAATGAAAAGAAGATTGAGAAACATCAATGTAGACCAGGTTAACTGGGAAGAAAATCCTGAGAAGAAGATACGGTTGGGTAGAAGTCATAAATAAAAGGCCAGATTTACTATGTATGGAAAAAAAAATTAGGAGAGACAGAAAGGGGGTAGTAAATCAGTAGGCTTCAGGGAAAACATTTAAGGTTGGTGACAAGAGAGATCTCAGGGAATCACGGGGAGAGAAATTGAGTGCAAGAGGAAGGGGAAAGGAAATTTCAAAACATATTACTGTGGATTGTTTATAGAATTCCCACTGACACTCGTCAAAGGAAGCAAGTAAGGATTAGAACTACACATGACTAGTTTTGACTCCTAAACTTCAGTGGTGACATCAAAAAAGTCAATTCTTTGGGAAGAATAATCAGTGTTTTCTCAGTCTTATGTAAAATATAATGAAAAATGCTGCTATTATAGGCTCTTTAGTAGCCCTCCAGTAATATATGGACTCCCTAAGCCCATATTATTTAGAAGCCACTACAGATGATTGTGTTCCTTGGACAGCAGCACCTAGACACTGGGCACCAAGGGCACCTTGGAAAGCAGCACCAAGAACCCTGGAATTTATTTGGGTTATGGAGTTTATTTAATTACCCTAGAAGACATCTAAGTTCACTGGTCTGTAGGGAGTGTTTCAGTTCTTAAGAGTTGCCTCAAAATATATTAATATTACCTTTTGTGCATCTTTGAACACCCGTCTACATGAATGCCACCAGTCTAGAGAAGTCCAAAGACTTGTGTCAGAGTATCTACAAAGGAACCAGGCACCCTATGTGTTTCTCTGGCCTTCCAAAAGAGCTATGTCTTCTAATGATGGAGAGTAGAGAAATGATTTTTCAGAGAGCATGCTGCAAATTGATGTCATTCTTGGGAAATAGGTGAGGTCTACCTTGTTCCATTCACCAGCTTGAAATAGCAGGAATATAAATCAGAGAAAATGGCAGAGATGTGTCTCAGCCATTTTAGAAGTTTATTTTGCCAAGGTTGAGGACAAGAAAAAGGAATACAAAATCACAGGAGCATCTGTGCTTTCTCCAAGGAGGTTTGGGACTTCAATATTTAAAGGGGAAAGAATGGGCAGCAGGGAAAAGAGAAAGGAAAAAGGCGCCGGGGTTAGGGTGTGGATGGGAATAGATAAAAAGAGCAAGCTGTTGCATTCTTTTGAGGCTTTGATCATCATTTACTGAATCTACATGTTACATGTGAAAGGAGGGGATAGAGAAATAGTCAATTATGCATTGCTCAGTGACTCTGCATTTTTACATGAGGTAAAGTAAACACAGAGGAAGAAGTCGAATATTGTTTGTCTCAGGCGAGGGGAGGGATGACTTGCAGTCCTGTCCGAGGGGAGGGATGACTTGCAGTCCTGTCCGAGGGGAGGGATGACTTGCAGTCCTGTCCTTTGATCCGTACCTGTGAAGATAACCTGTTAGTTTGGTGAAATTCAACAGAACTGTTTTAGGGTAAATATCTTGAGGCCCACAGGAAATTCCCTCATGAGCAAATTGTGAGGGAGCCCCCCCGGGGAGGTAGGTGGCCTTCTATCTTTGTTGCTATTTAGGAATAAAATGGGAGGCAGTTCTGTGTGGTTCAGTTCCCAAGGCTGACTTTTCCTATTGGCATAGTGAGTTTGGGGTCCTCAGATTTTTATTTTTCTTTCACAGGATTCTCCCTGAAATGAGCAACAGTATAGTCCATTTCCCACTGTCAAGGATGTACTCAAAAATCACTCATTTTATTGTGCATAGAGTCTTGTGACTGCCAGAGAAAGTTTATTACACTGTGCCAACTACAGTGAGGTTGTTTGTTAAATGGATTACAATACAAATAACTAAGTTATACTTTTCAAAAATAATGCAGACCGCATAGGTCAGAAAGGCATAGAACTTTTGCATTAAATTAGGAGCACAAGTTTTCCCATTAATTTAATAAGTAATGCCTTACCATGATAAATGCCCAAATCACCTGAATCAATTATGTAAGTCAAAGGAAGAAAACATGGTTAGAACTTTCAAATGCAACTGAGTGCTTCTCTGCTACCCTTAAGTTGGCATCTGAGTGCTGGGAAGGTTTGAGGCAGAGAGAAGAGAAAAAGGAGCAACATCACAGTCAAGGGCAGACAGGCACTTCCCAGAGGTACTTTGGAAATAGTTCAAATTTTGTGGTTAAAAATAAACAAGGCTTTCTGTAAATTTCTTTTGCCCCATTGTAAGTTGTCTGATGTGATCATGACCTTGTTGGCAAATTCTGTTTTCATTGTGACTGGAAAACCTTTTACTTCAAGCTCACTTTGGGGAAAATTTAGTCCTTACAGTTCTAATTTCTTCCTTTACCAGTTTGCCGTCTTTTTTCTCCCCTGTCTGAGGAACTTCTTGGAAAGTTCAACTCATTCGTCTAAGGGTTTCTTCCTCAGGGTCATTGTGAAACTTCATGGTATTATGTCAATTTCATTTGATATACTTAGGTTTAATCAATAGAGAATGATATTTATTGGGAGGGAAACAGCAATGACTGAAGCAAAATATAGTTGGTACAACCTGAATTCAGATGGTAGCAACATGACTGGAGTAGTGATGCAAGAATTTTATGGAAGTAAAAAGAATACTTGGTATCTTAAAACTTGACTTCATCATAGCCCCACTTTCTCCGAATACTGTTGAGTAGCTAATATCGATTTAAAAAATAAAGTTTGTTTTATTTTGAAGCTCTTTCGAGAACTTCCAGAAGTACCTCAAAGTGATTTAAGAAAATCTGTGATATGCTGTAACTAGAAATTAATGATTAGAAATAAAGTAACTTTGCTCAAAACCTCTCATTATTGGCATATATACAAGAGGTAGTTAGGAAAGTGTGTCAATGTTAAAAGTTATATTTAACATTGACTGCAAGTTTTTAGGGGGGTGGGAGGAATAGGTAAAATTTACAGATAGTCTCTACACAATGTTTTCTCATATTATGATACAAAGTTGAGCTTTATTCAGCATATAATTGAGACAGCCAGCTGGGAAGGGGTCCCCAGAGAATCTCCAACCAGACTTCCCGCTGGGAGGAGTGTGCACTGGGGTGGAACCACGGAAGTCTGTGTCATTTGCACTGGGGAGGAGCCTGGCCCCTCCTCTTCCTGGGTGGAATTTGGGATTCAATCTGTGAGGCGGGAAGCCTATACTAGGAGGATTCTCACTCTGTTTTTTTTTCTCCTTTTTGCCCAATAAATCCCATTATTCTCACCCTTCAAATTCAAGTGTGCGAAGAAGTATGGCTACTTCTGTGGCCATGTGACAAGGACCCTGTCTTTAGCTGAATTAAAGAAAAGTCCCGCAACATGATTATTATAGTCCCAGACTTACTGAGATACAAAAGAACTAAGTGGTTTCCTGCCAGGGAGAAAATTACCACAGAAAAGGTAATACAACACTCTGATGGAACTGCTTCAGGGAATTAAGAAACTTGGTTTCAGAGCTGGTAGACTCCTTTAAATCACCGATGTATTTTAGCAGACACCTACAACACACAGAATATCAATGAACCTCAAGATGTTTAATAGCCAGTATTTTTGTGACTGTCCCTTGAATTAGACATGGTAGCCACAGGAAGCAAAGGAATTGAGGTGGGGCAGAGAGTGGGTGGGGACGAGGCTAGTTTTGCCCCACTGTGTTTCCATGAAGTTTTGTATAAAGTGGTGTTTATGGTGTTTGCTGAAACCCATCTGCAGGGGAAATGTTTGCTTGAACTTGAGGTAAAATAAGCTACCAGCTCCTGGACTTCCTGGCCTGCTCAGTGAGCCGGCCAGGAAGGGGTTATCCCCAGGCACTTGTCTCCCTCTGACCCCACTGCAGAGGTACTACTTGTGCTGCCCTAATGCATACACTCTTCCTGGCCTCTTGAATTCTCTCTTTTACCTAAACGGAAGCAAATACTGAAAACATAAGATGTGTTATTGCAAAAAGGAGGAGTAAAGACAGAGTCTGTAATTTTCCCATACATCAGTGGAAGCTGGTGTTTTCTGAATAGAAGTCATCTCTGTATGGCTGGTTGTCACACAGAACCCCTCCACAGAGAAGGGTCCCACACTGGGTTTCCTTCTCTCCTCTTACCATCTTGATATTCTTACTGATTATCTTTAAACTTACGGTTTATAACTGAAGTCTGATGGGACGCTGGAGCATGGGCTTGAGCCGATGAAATATGGGAAGCAAGCAAGGGGCTTTGTAGTTTAGTACTTAATAGCACTTCACCCTGCTTTTTGAACAAGAGATGCTGCATTTTCATTGGTACTGGGCTTCATGAATTATCCATTTTCGTTGGTACATGGGATTCATGAATTATGTCCGGTCTCTCTGTGGATCTCCACTGTTTTTTATTCTACTAACAACTAATAACAGCATGCTTGTATTAGTCAGGGTTCTCCAGAGACACGGAACCAATAGAATATATACAGATAAACAAGAAGAGACTTGTTATGGGAATTGGCTCATGTGATGATGGAGGTCAAGAAACCCCACTATATACTGAAGCCAGCTGGAGAACCAGGAAAGCTGGTGGTGAAATTCAGTCCAAGACTCAAGGCTTGAGAACCTGGGGGGCTACTGGTATCAGTTCTGGAGTCCAAAGGTCCAAAAACCAGGACCACCCATGTCCCAAGGCAGGGGAGGATGGATGGCCCAGATCAAGCAGACAGAGAAAATTAACACGTCTCCACCTTCCTGTTCTATTGAGGCCCTCAATGGATTGGTTGGTGCCCACCTGCGTTGATGAGGGTGATATTCTGTACTGATTGATTCAACGCTGATCTCTTTCAGAAATACCCTTAAAGACATACTCAAAATAATGCTTAGAAGCTATCTGGGCATCCCTTAGCCCTGTTAAGTCAACACGTAAAATTAACTATCACAACACGTTTTTATTATTTTTGCCTATGAGGTGGTCATGTTAATCTGTTAAGCTTGTATTATAATGTTTTTCTGTAAATATTCTTGGGACTACTCTGTAGGTGTCAGTTTATGAGACTTATGAAATAGTGTTAACTATTAGTACTAATGGCACTGGAAATTCTAAAATCAAGACCACCTAAGAGAACAAAGATGTGACAGTCAAATACAGTTGCTGTGGATTCTGAAGGTATTTCTAAAAGATTTCAGAAATGTAGCATATAACTTCCCAAGATGACGATTTCAAAGAGATTTCATTTGGATACATAAGTATTGGTAATTTAAACATCAGGCCACGTGCAGTGACTCACGCCTGTAATCCCAGCACTTTGGGAGGCAGAGGTGGGCAGATCACTTGAGGTCAGGAGTTTGAAACCAGCTTGGCCAACATGGTGAAACCGCGTCTCTACTAAAAATATAAAAATTAGCCAGGAGCGGTGGTGGGCACCTGTAATCCCAGCTACTTGGGAGGCTGACAGAGGAGAATCGCTTGAACCCGGGAGGCGGAGGTTGCAGTGAGCTCAGATTGCGCTGCTGAACTCCAGCCTGGGCAACACAGTGAGCCTCCATCTCAAAAAAAGAAAAAAAAAAAAATTAGCCTCAGTAGTATATAGTCATTACTGAAAAAGAAATATATGTAGAATTGAAGTAAAGCTGAAGTCTTGCTATGTGATCTGATTTTACATCTTAAAAAGAATGGAAGTTCCTACAGACCTGCTTTGGGTTAGTGATGCAGTTCAAGAGTGTGAAACCTCTAGCAACTAACATTATCAATTCAGGTTAACCTTAGTTCCAGAAAAAAAGATCTGTATCCAGCTAATTAAAAATACACACACACACACACACACACACATACCACATTGTATATATATGTATAAAATTACCTCTAATTATGAGGGCACAATTTGCTTAGGTGGCAGGATGAGCTACTGGAAGTCAATTGTCATTGAGCAATTTTTTCTGTCGTGAACTTACTAGGACAGAACAAAAGCCCATTTGTGCTACACTACCTACACCACCAGTCTCCCCCAGAAAAGGGGAAGACAGGAATTTCTAAGGGTCAATGTTTGTTAAACCTTATTGTGCTTAAGGAATATTTGCAAAGCCTTTTAAAATATGTAGACTTCTAGTGTGAACCTGGAAGAGCAGAGATCCAGGTTCTTTCAATCTGCAGTGAGACCTGGTATTAATACATGTAATTACTAGAAATAGTGTTTTCATTTCCTTGAGTTTCCTCTGACTTCTCTGGCTGCTCCTCTTTGACTTTTTTGTTTGTTTGTTTGTTTGTTTGTTTGTTTTTGCTGGTTCCTCCTCAGTTCTCTGACCTCTAAGCTTTAATGTGATCAAGGGTTTGAACATTTTGGTCTTCACTCACTCCCTTGATAATTTCAGCTATTCCTATGACTCTTAACCTATCCATATGATGCTGACTCTGAAATTTAGATCTCTAGCCTAATTGTTGCCTAAATCACAAAGATTAAGTGTCCATCTTTTTCCATAGTATTGCCTTTTGGATGTCTAATAGGTATTATCATAGTTTCAGTTGTTCAAGAAATAGACTCTAAGAAAGGATTCGAGTACTGGCTCCTATTATTGTTGTTGTTTGTTTTATTTTGATGGAGAGAGATATGAAGGTAAGGAAATGGGGAAGTGAGACAAAGAAATAAAGAAATCCAACAAAGAACTTATTATCAAGTCATTTACCACTATGGGCAATTTGAGTATATTCCTACTTTCCAGAATTCTGAGGGCTAGTATAAAACACAGCCTCCTAGTTCTCCTAGCCAAAAGGTGAGGGAACTTGGGGGTATTTATACACCAAATCCAGTTACTGGCTCATGGCTGCTCCTGGAGGGCATTAATTCCCCAGCACTTCCAGGGATGTTGGTGGTGTAGTAGCCTCCACTGGCAAAAGAGTCCTCCGGCAAGGATGTGAAGTTCTGGCATTGGGAGTTGATTGGGTGTGCATTGCAGTGGACGAGAGGACAGATAGGGGAATCAACCTCTCTTGCATCAAGAACTTCAAGTTTAATTTAGTCTTCTAATATTCATTAATTTCAATGCTGCTCCTCTCACAGGATTCCCAACCTCAAAAACTGTTCAGGCTGAAAATTTGGGAGTCATTGTTGAGTGTTTCCTAGCTCTCACACCTCAGAGCCAATCCACCAGCAAATTCTATTCACTTTACCTTCAAAACACATCCTGAATCCAAATACTTCCCTCCAAACCTACTGTTACTCCCAGTTACCCTCTCCTCTTGCCTAGATTGTCACCATAGCCTCCTAACCTGCCTTGCGGCTTCTGCCTCTGCCTCAGTCTTCACCCAGCAGCTGGGGGATCCTGTTAAAATGGAGGTCAGATGATGGTACTGCCTTGTTCGAAACAATCTGATGGCTTCCTATTCCACTCATCGTAAAAGCCAAACTATTTTCTATGACCTATTAAATCTTATATTTTGACACTCTCCCTGACCCCACCTCCATTGTATCTCTAACCCCATCTCTTACTACCCTGACTACCCTCTGTATAGCAGCCACTCAAGTCATACTTGGTGTTCCTCAACATGCTAGGCACATGCCTGCCTCAGGGACTTTGCATGTACTGTTCCCTCTGCTTGGAACACTTTTTCATCTAATATCATCTTGGTTGTTTTCCCTACTCTCTTTGAGGTTGTATTCATAAGTGACGTGTTCATTTTGGGTTTTTCTTGCCACTCTACACAAAATATTAGCCCTGTCCACAAGCTCTTAGACTTTTTCTCCAACTTAGTATTTTCCTTAGATTCTGTGGCTATATTGTATAGTATATATTTTTTTAATATAACTTGTTTATTGCTGGTATTCATCATAAATGTAAACTCTTAAAGGTAGGAATTTTAGTTTATTTTGTTCATTGCACTGTCCTCAATGCCTAGTACTGTGTTGGCTCTCAATAGATATTTGTTAAGTAAATGAATGAAACTCATACTGTTATACTTTGAACTCATTCAAATCTGAATCATAAAGCAAATTATATTTATATGGAGGATCAGACTAAAGTTTAATGGAAGGCTCATTTATCCATTGCAAGAAAATTATTCAGTAGGAATGTAGACAAAGATAGACATAAATTGGTATAATTTGCATGGCTGGCACACTCTTTTAAGGGCGAGAAAAAAATGGCTCCAATGTTTCCCCTCCTCTCACCACAGCCTTAGTTGGTTAGGTTGTTGTTACTTAAGCAGTTGTATGTCTCAGGGCTTATCTTTGTGATTTGTTGTTGCCAGTGGTTCGTTAGCAACCACGAGCCAAGCAAGGCATTGGAAAGTGCTTATATATGAGACTGTCATGAGACTGAGCCTGAGCTAGCCTGCTGGAGGATGAAGGCCATGAGCAAGAGAACTGAGGCAACAGCCTGCTGAACACCAAGCATGTGAGTGAGGGAGGGAGGCTATACGTGACCAGCCAGCTGAGCACAGATACATGAGAGAACCCCGGTGAGTTCAGCTAACAGTCCAGTCTGAAAGAACCTACTAGCCAAGCCAAAGGCCTACAAGCTAAATAAAGTGCTTTTTGTTTCAAGCCCCTAAGTTTTAGGGTGGTTTAATGATATTTATGAATATATTTCCCAGATAGTTCATACTTGGTTTTCATGTTTTCCAATTTTCCTTTTAGTTTCTCCCATTTGTTGTATTTATTATAAGTCCTTAGAGGAGCCTCTATGCAAGTGTCCACTACCCTACTCAACCCAAATATTTAAGTATAAAGTCCTACAATGGTAGGATTTGATGTATTATTTCTCCCCATCTAAATCACATGATTCGACCTTTCCTAAAAGTAATAACTTATCATAAAAAAAGATGTCTGGCTTAGTGTATTCCAAATATGTAACCTATAAAATGTGTTTTAATTCTTTAGCATGCTTGTTTTAATAGAGATTCTTGGTACTACATTGTTGTGAATGACCTAAGTCAATTAAACTATTCACAATTATCAGGTTGTTCTGATAAGCACTGACACATCCAATAGTTAGGAGTGGCCGGGAACTGTGGAATTATTTTCCCATGACTTTGCTCCCATGGTGGTATCTAACAGTGAAAGCACATCTCAGACAGAATGCTACCACATGTTCAAGCATTTATTAGCAAACAGACAAAAACAGCCAAGAGCCTTTTCCTTCAGGCACAATAGTCTCCCCTCTGACCTCTTAGGCTTTCCAGCTAGCACCCTGTATGAAAGGTTCGCTCTTAGGCAAATGTAATAGCATTCTGATGACAGGTTCGGCTAACCTTCTGATTGGGTCAGGAAATAGAATCCTTCATTACTTGAGAGATCAGATGACCTTACTCTAGAGGAATTCTGCTAATGGATGCATCAGATTCTCTCACTCTATTCATTCAGAAAGGAGAAACCTGCATAATCTTTCTAGCTTGCTGTGGGTTTCTGTAGGTTTATCCTGTCTGCAGTTCACCCACCTATTTAAATCTGTAGGTTTTTGTCTTTTGCCAATTTGGAAAGCTTTCAGCCATTATTTCTTCGAGTGCTTTTTCAACCCTGCCCTTTTTTTCTTCTCCTTCTAGAACTCCAATGATGCAAGTGTTAGATCCATAGGTCCCTGAGGCTCTGATCTTGTGTTTTTGTTTTTTTGGTTGTTTTTATAGGCTATTTTTTTCTCTGTGTTCAGGTTGAAAAATTGTTCTATCTTCTAGTTCACTGATTTTTTCCTCTGTTCCCCCCATTCTTTTCATAAGCCCATCTACTGAGTTTTTCAAAATTTCCATTATTGTCTTTCTCAGGTCTAACATTCCATCTGGTTCTTCTTTAGATCCTCTCTTTCTTTGCTGAAACTTTCTACTTTTTCATTTGTTTGAAGTACATTTATAAATTTTGCATTGAAGCATTTCTGTGATGGCAGCTTCACAATAATTTGTTAGGAAATTCTAACATCTCTGCTGACTCAGTGTTGGCATATATTGATTGCCTTTGTTCATTCGGTTTGAGATCTTCCTGTTTCTTTGAATGATGAGTGATTTTCATTTGGATCTTGGGTACTTTCACATTATAAGACTCTGGGTATTATTTAACTTCTATTTTTGCTTCCTATGACACCACTTTAGAAGGGTGGAGATAGAAGCCCAGCTTTCCCACTTGGCCTCCCTTGACATCCCTGTGTGCGTGCATGTGTGTTGGGGGCTCCTCATTACTACAGGAAAGAGTGGAAGTTCTGGCTCCCCACATAGTCTCCACTGGCACCGTAGGTAGGTGGCATTGTTACCGCTGAGCAGTAGTAAAAATCTTGACTCTCCACTAGACCTCCTGTGCCCCCACCTCAGCAGGAAGGTGCCGGGTGGGAGAGGAGTCCAGGCTGTCCTCATGGTCTCCATCGATACCACAGGAACTGCTTGTAATAGGCTGGATGGAATGAGAGTACCAGCTCTCTCCTCAGCCTTCTGTGATACCACTCCGGAGGTGGTGGTGGTGGTGGTGACGGGGCTGAGGCACCTCATGGCGGCGTCTCCAGGTTGGAAGTCTGGGCTCCCCACTCAGCCTTGGCTTGTGTGGGTGGGGTTGGGGCCACAGTTTTCTCTGTGGTGTTTGGCTGGAGTAGAGTGGTTATTGTCTAAAAGTGTTCAGCGCTGCTGGGCTGCCCCTTTCCTGTTCCTTTGGCTAGAGTGTGTAGGCTTTTTTTGTCTGTACTTGGTGTTTCTGGGTTGCCAGAATCTTGAGCTCCAAGTCTGGGATATATGAGACCAAAAAAAGCCTGGAAAACGTAATGCCTTGTCATTCCTTGAGTCTTAAGGTCCCTGGTCCATCTTTTGAGTTCTCTCCACCTTTCAGAGTTTTCTTGGGTCTGTTTTACATGTGTCCAGGGATTGTAGTTGTAATTTGGTTGTAATCTATTTCACCTTTCCAAGAGTGAAAGTCACTTTTAGTTTTTTTTAAAGTCTACATTATCACAGTTTTCTGTATTGTCAGTATTCTGATTTCATTTTTTCTTTTTCTTTTTCTTGAGACAGAATCTTGGTCTGTCATCCAGGCTGGAGAGCAGTGGCGTGATCTTGGCTCACTGCAACCTCTGCCTCCTGGTTTCAAGTGATTCTCCTGCCTCAGCCTCCTGAGTAGCTGGGACCACAGGAGCATGCCACCACACCCAGCTAATTTTTGTATTTTTTGTAGACAATGGGTTTTACCATGTTGCCCAGGATGGTCTCAAACTTCTGGACTCAAATGATCTACCCAACTCGGCCTCCCAAAGTGCTGGGATTATAGTGTGTGTCACCGTGCCTGGCCTGATTGCATTTTTGATCTTATTGCTGGTCTTGTAGATTTAGAAAATGCTGTAGAGCTCAGCATATTGATACTAGCAAAGCATTTGACAAAATTCTTTTGTGAGCATATCTAGGCTAGTTAATAATAGAGCCATAGTCATTATTAACTGAACAGCTGCACCCAAAAAGTATTGATTAATAGATCAGCATCAGGCTACAAGGGGGCCAACATCAATATGCTGCAGGCACTGTCCTAGCCTGCCCTCTGCCCTGTTCAGAATTTCTTCAAACTGCTGAATGAACACCCAGGAAGTATTTGCATCTCAAAAACTGGGAGTGATAGTTAATATTTAGGATCACAAAATCGAGATTGAAGAAACTTCGATAAAATAGCATTATGAAATAGAGCATGATGCATGCTGGATCGGAAAATAAATGCTACAATATGGTACAAAGAGAAGAGCTGGTCTAATATTGTTTTTTATGGAGTAAGTGCATGAGCAAACAAAAACCGGAAGGGAGTTGGTACTTATATAATTAGAAATTAAATAAGGAGAAAGGGAAACTGATATGAACTCAGCCTGTATTTTGGACCAAGTGCTGGCATAGGCATTTTGTAGCTCTTAAGGGGTCTAACACAATCCTAGACTATGTTAACAGGATTGAGTGGCCAGAATAAAGGGTGGACTATTACATGGTCTGCTGAGATGTTCAAACAATATGTGGAATATTGTGCCCAACCAACTGGAGGTAAGTGTGGTGAAAGAGCACATGAAAGGTCATTGAAAAATGTTTAGTTTGATGAGCAGAAGCATAGAAAACAGGAAACATGCCATGTGGAAAATTAATGACCCATTCTGCCTAGCACCAAAAGTGTAAGGTAAGGTAATGAACTCCCTGTTAGTGTAAGTATGTAAACAGTGGCAAAACGACCAGCTATTAGGGATGAAACACAGTGAACCTGCTTTAGGTGAGCACTGGACCAGATGATCGCTAAGGTTTCTTCCAAGAATCTCTGCACCCGTATAGAGCCGGTTAGAAAAAGAATGGCAACGTGTTAATATCAGGGGGTTTAGCCTCACAAAACTAAGCACAGCTGGCCTTGGCTTTAATGAGATTTGGACATTAGTAAGAAAGCAAAGAGACTTTTTAAGACAAATTCCACTTTATTATCTAAGGAAACAGGAAATTCAGAGTTTTGTAGGAGAGATGTGTGCAAACAAAAACTCAATTAAGTTTCCAGAGGAGGCTGTTATTATTCAAACAAAAGAGCCCTTCTTTTTAATCATGGAGTTTTAAATTAATAGGATACGGGCATTATAAAAGAGAGGCACCTGATTGCATGTTTTTTTTTTTAAAGAAACTTCCTTTAGGGAGACATTTCCAAATTTAATTGTGAATGAAAGTTAAAAACTCTCTTTGCTTTGTTTCAAAATGCTTTTCAAAAAGTGAGCGAGGTTGCCACCTAGTGACTGTTTTCTGGTTTTCCATTTTAAAAGCTCCTTAACAAGGGTTCTTACGGCAGTATTGCTCAAACCTGGCTGTGCATTAGTGTCATCTGGAAGTTTCCTAAAATGCAGAATACTAGGACCCACCAAAGAATCTGAATCTTTGGAGAAGGAGCTCCAGGGGTTGTGCTTTATGATAAAGATCTTCAGCTGACTCCACGGGACCTAGTCTGTCACCAGTGTTTGGAATTAACTGCCCTGGGGCATATTGTTTGCAGGTGGAAGTGTCACAGAGGCAAATTTATGTAAAGTGCAATATTCACCTACTTGCTCTAAGAACCTGGTTTCAGGTATATGAAACTTGGTGTTGCATCTTTGTATCTCATATTTAAAATAGACTTGGTAATGCTAAAAATTTACCCTACTGTTGTACACAAAGATATATGACCAGTGCTGTTTATTGTAACACTGTTTAAATAGTGATTAGCTAAAAATCATTTAAATGCCTATCAACAGGGATGTGGCTAAAAAAAGGACGGTAAACCCAAGCAGTAAATTTTATGCAGCCATTTAAAAAGAATGGTAAAGCATCCTATACACAATTTTTATTTGTCAATCATACCTCAGTAAAGTTGAAAAACACGAGTTTATAATAGAGAAAAACTGGGAAAATGCTAAGTATCCTTCAATAGTAGACTGAACAAATTGTGGTAAATGTATATAATAAAATTTAAAAATGATTTAAAAATATGTGGTAATATGATAAAAGAACAAATTAAGATAGCAGAAAATGACACTAAGAATATAATGTTTTCTTAGAATATATGTCAGTATATAGTTAGAAAAAGAACTGGCAGGAAAAAATGTGATGAAAATGTAATTTTTTTCTTGTTTTTTTTGTAATTTTATATAATGGGTTTTTCATTTCTCTCATAATCAGAAAACTATAAACATTATTTTGAGAGAGAAATATATGTGAATTGATTCAAAGCTTACTGTCACATGCTTTTAGTAAGTGTTAGTGAACAGACCAGAGTAAGCTGAAATGTGGAAGCCAAAAGATCGGGTTGGAGACTTGTTTCTGTTGGCTACCAGTAGGCTCAGATGTTGGGGGGCTTTCACGCTTGTACGTCCCTTCTTTATTCATCTGGTCCTGATGAATAACATGATGGTGCAACTGAGGGGCTCTTCCCTGGAAGGGCCTTTCATCAACCCAGATCTCTGTGGAAGACAGAGCACCAACTCTGAACCAGGACAGAGGCAGATTTTGTAGAAGAACACCACAGATTTATGGATCATTGCTGTAAAATTCTACTAACTAAAGATTCTATTAATAGGGAATGCTCTTCCAGAACTCACACTTTTGCGCAACATGAGGCAGTAAGCTCAGTCTCAAATCAGCATATTGTGACTTTTGTGCCCTTGTACTTTCAACTTTTGCGCCTTCTGTTCCTATTTTGTTTCCTTGTCACACTTTCTGTTCGTTTACAGAGACACATAAACTTTGAACAGTTGTGATCATATCCTGTCAGGATGACCGGTTTCTACGTGACCGGTGGCACACTACGGCTCTACAATCACAGAGTAGCGAGTTTTTATTTTCCACAGAGTAGTGAGTTGGGGAAGTCATGTATACGCACCGTGAATAGTTTCTGTTTTGCAAGAGCCTATGTAAAGGTCCGTTTATAAATGCTATCTTGTACATTCACTTAATTAGTTAATTAATTAATATTTATTTATTTGAGACAAAGTCTCGCTCTGTCGCCCAGGCTGGAGTGCAATGGAGCTATCTTGTCTCACTGCAGCCTCCACCTCCCAGGTTCAAGCAATTCTTGTGCCTCAGCCTTCTAAGTAGCTGGCATTATAGGCCTGTGCCACTAGGCCCGACTAATTTTTGTGTTTTTCATAGGGATGGGGTTTCACCATGTTGCCCAGGCTGGTCTCGAACTTCTGACCTCAGGTGATCTGCCCCACCTCAGCCTCCTAAAGTGATGGGATTACAGGCTTGTGCTACCACTCCCAGCCTTGTACACTCACTTTAAATGATATTTTTATTATTTGTTGATATAAGATAATCCACAAGGACAAGCTACTTTTCATCATAAACTGAAATATTCCTGCAATGGCAGGTCAATACAGGGGAAGGTCTGGACTAGCCATAGATTTGTGGGAGGCCCAGGTCACTGATTTGAAGGTCACTGGGAAAGACATCCATATTAGTGATTTCAAACTTTGGCTTGCATTAAAATCATTTGAGGGACCTGTTAAAAATGGAAATCCCTGGACCCCATTCACGGCCTTATATCACAAATATTACTCCATTCACTTATTTATGCAATGTGTCTAAGATCTGCCCCAGCTGGCCTGCTCAGAATTACCTCTTTGCTAAATAGACAACTTTCTTTCTTCACATGATATTGTGTTGGAGCAAAAGTAATTACAGTTTTTGCCATTAAAAGTAATGGCAATTACTTTCACACTAACCTAATACTTCTATCTTCCTAATGCTGTTTTAAGTAAAAATTATTTAAGATTGTTTGACTTCTATTATTAATCTGTTAACCTAACAATTGTAAAAATCTACCTAAAATTCAAATCCAGCAAGTCACTTCTAAACAGGGAGTGTCTATGGTTAGTTACACTAAACCATATGCCCACAAATTGATAAAGTATTATTCATTTAATGAAACAGCTCCTCTTGTTCTTATTCTCGAAAGTGTAAACCATAGCTTCAGCTAGATTTTCTTGCAGGTTTTGTGTGAGTCCACTCATTGTTTTTGACATTATTCTCATTTGGATTTCTGGACTTAGGATTGTATTGGAGTTTTGTTCTCTTTTCTTTCCAGACTTTCTCATTAAGTTTTTCTAACCATTTATCTACCCCCTTCTCTTTCAGCCCCCCAATTCCCCTCTTCCTGACATTCATCCAGACTCATCTGTTTCTTCTCCTTTTCCTTTGGGACTTCTAATGCCATGTTTTAACACCTATGACTGTAAGTATCATTCTCTTGACTAGCAGAGTTTACCTTCTCATATCGAAGTTGTTTTTGAAAGGTGGACTTCAGTAAAAGCATCATAATGTCTTTGAAAATTATGCTGTCTTGAGCTCCTACTTAGTTACAGGCAGGCCCTAAAGACAGAGTGAGGAGACAACATGATGTTTATTCTAGATCACAGCGAAAGCCTGTTGAGTGACTTCCTCCTGGCTGGTCTTCTTCCTTCCAACTCCCCTGACCCCTACCTCGCTCACCACTCCTTCCCCATCCACTGGTTGGGGAGACCTATCTTAAGCTCTAAACTACACATGGGATCACTTAAGGACGCCACTGTGAAGCTCTTGTTTACCAGTGAGACTTATTGTCTGCAGCCTCTCTACATGTGTAGTACATTAAGTAAAATAGATTTTACTATCTCCTGGCTCTTCCCTTCAGCTAGACTTCTTCTTCTCAGAACTCCTGTCTCACTTTACTTATATTTCTATTATTTAACACATTCTGCCTTGTATGTGTTTCATACGACTTTCTCCCTACTTACTTAGAGTTTTGATAAAGACCAAGAGCATCTCTTCTTTTGATCTCCAAAGAATTTTGTAAAAGATGGTTGTTCAATAAATATTTTTCAACTGAGCTAAATGTTATTTCAGACAAGGTCAGATATGTTGCCCTGACTGGTAGACTTGCCAAGAGCAGATTAATTAGTATTGTAAAATCAAAGTAAATATTTACAAGCAGAGAAGGCCAGGAAGGTGAGGTTGGTTGGAGTACCAGGGCTGCACATAAATGACGGAACTGGACCCAGCTCACAGGACTGGTACAGCGATCTTTTCTTTTTGAGCACAAGGTGGCAGGATAGGTCAATTTCCAGCGTCCCTTATAAGGCAGCTACGTGAGGGTGAAATTTTTTGTCCAATTTCAGAAACAGATATCTTTTTTTTTTTATTTTATTTAACTGAGGTTAGTGCAGCCTGATGGCTAAAACATGGCTTTGGATAAGACATGGGCCTCACTCTTGACTACTGACTGTCCTTGTGGATCCCTGGCCTTTTGTGCTTGGACTAATTCCTCCACGTCTGCATCAAATAGCAATGCATCGTGGATGCCAACACACTTCTAGTTTCTGTTAACTGGGTGAAAAAAAATATGAACATTGTCAGTGTTTTGAAGAAATATCCATGAACACTGAAGCTTGGAGAGAGGAAACAAAATCGGACCAGAGAATTGAAATATGCAGTTTCTCCACTAGATAGCAGACTATGACAGATGACTTTTGGAAGGGTCCATCTGTATTTACCCAAAGAAAGCATTTATTTTTCTCCATCAGTTCATATTTTTGTTTTACCATGCCAAGTGTTTTTATGTGATCAGCCCATTTACACGTAAAACTCTGATATAAACCTGAAATATAAGTAGCAGGTTGATTTCAATTTATTAATCTGCAATTTAAATTCTGATAGAGTTTTTCTTTTTTTACTTCATTAATTGCCTCCAGTTTTTTTTTTTCCCCAAATTGTCTTTTACTTTTTAAAAAACAAATTAGTAGGAATAGTTTATTACGGAATTCTGATGGTAACATTGGGTGATATGTTAAGTCTTTCCCTTGATTCTGATCTGTTGTTTCCAGAAGATAGGGAACAAATGAGGAGGGTATGGGGGGGAAGATATTTCTTGTTTTTAGGTTCTACTTTGCATTCTTTCAAGTCTCTCTCTGTATGTGTATGTATGCACTCACAAAAACACATATATACTCACACATATTCATATTACGTGGATGAATATACACACAATCTATGTACACGTGTGTATACATACATGTCTATATATACATACATGTCTATATATACATACAGTCATATATGTATGTGTATATTATGTACATTTAACTTTGCAATAAATGTCAGGTTAGTGATTGTTTAAGAGAAACACTCTGAAACCAGACTCCTTGGGTATAAATCCTAGCTCACTGGCAAATACTTACAGATCTGTGTCTTTTTCTTCATTTATAGAATGGGGGTAATAATGGTAACCATATTATAGAGTATTTGTATGGATGAAAGGACTTCACAGAGCATGGCTCATGGTATCTATGCAAATCGTGTTAGCCATTATTATTTGTGTATGTTGAGAGTCTGATTTATTCAATAGCTTATATTGCCACTTTCATTTAGTAAATGAAGCACCCTCTATCTACCCAATGTGGGAGTTTAGATTTTTTGAAGGTGCCATAATATATTGACATTGACTTGACTTTTGCTACCTACATTATTTAACTTAATAATTTAGGTGCTGTACAGAATGTCTCAGTCATGATTTCTGTTGTTTGGCAACTTACACGTTAAGGAGAAAATGTGTGCACTTTTCTTTCTCTATTCTCTACTTCTTTCTTTTCTTCTCTTGGCCTTCCTCATTTGGAGGAATGTAAAAAATGGAGAGGTATATCAATTACAAATTCAATTCAGCTACCAATAACAGCAGCAACAAAAATTCCAAACAGTCGCTTAAAAAGAGCATTCTTTTTCTCACAGGACAGAGATTCTGGAGGCAGGAAGCTGATGATGGAGCTGGTTCAGTAGCTCCTCTAGGATTATTTTGTCCTTTCCTTCATGGCCACAGCGTGACTGCTCCTCCAGGCATCAGGTTCATGTCAAGGCAAGAAAAGGGCAAGAAAGGAGAAAGGGTGGTATACCAGCTATATAAATTCTCCTTATCAGGAGGTACAAGAGCTTTCCAGAGTTCTTCCCCACTCCCCAACCGAGGAGACTTACGTCTAGTTTCCAGAACAGTGTCACAAAGCCATTATTAGCTGGAAAACCCTCTACACTGAAAGACAAGAGAAAGAAATAGCCTGGAAATGATTTGGGATCAGCCAGTGAATGATATTTTCTCAAACTAAGTTTTTGTTTTGGCTTTGCATTTGTGTTTCTCCTCAAATTCTCCCTCTTGCCCTCCCTCTACTCTATAGTCCTCTTTGTCTGGAAGGAGGTCGAACTGAGAAAAATGAAAACATGGAGATTTGTTTCAGGAGCTAATATTTGCCACATAATATGTGCAACATGTGCAACAGAGGAAAGAGTGGAAGAAGATATGAAGTAGGATCTCTGTATCAGCACAAATGGAGGTCAGAGGGCAAAGGAAAGGCTGGCTCAAGCAGAGAGGGTGGAGAAGCACAGGTGAGATTTCCCCAGCGGGTCAATTTCATAGGCACTCCCTGTGCTGGAGGCAGAACTAAGCTTGTTGCCTTTGAAATGAAGCACCACAGACAACAGAGTTTCTTATAGATCACTTAATACAAATTATCATCGAGAGATACTGTTTATTTTCTTGTCTACAGAGCAAACAACATAGAAGGCATTTGTGACATTCACAGACTATTTTTAAATGACACCTGCTCAAATGTTACCTATTTCATAAATCTGTAATGATTTTTTTTCTTAAAAACATTATAGCTTTAATAGAATTTTAGACTGTGACTATTAAGATAGCAAAAATTCCCCCAAGGAGACCAGGATTCTTGGTTCACTCATTTCTTCACTCTGTCCTCTCTTCACCTGGTCAGCTGTCAGGTGGCTCTCCTGTACATCAACTCACAGGTGATGAGGTCTTCAGACCGTCACCCTGCTAGGAACTCCTGGTGGACTAGTCACCATCGCTCTCACTTGAACTGCCACTGTCAGATGACTCACTACTGTCGTCCCTTCTACGGGAACTAACCCTCCTGTTGGAATACGGTTGTCTACCCCAGGAGCCTTTCCCGTGTGGCATACCCTTATTCCGTGTAGAATTATTTTGTCTATGGGGTACATAATGATATTTTCTGCTGTGTGTTATATTCTCATTACTGGGGCCATTAAGGGAATCCATTTCGGTTTTGATTTCATTATCAAGACCACGAGAAGGAATGGGCAGGCTCTGACTTTTGCCCTTACTAGGAAACCTGTGTTTTTCATGTAAGGTTGCTTGGTTCCTATTAGAGTCATCTACACCCTTTCTGGCACTGCCTTTGCCATTTTTAGGAATTTCATTATAGTTGGTACTTTCAGTAGCATCACTACTGCCTTCTTTTCTTTTCTCTTTTGAGGGTGCAGGAGGGTAATGAAACTCAACCTTCCCTTGGTGAGCATTTTGGCCACCAGCATCCACTCTGTTTCCTTCTCTTCCAGGGAGTTCCTTAAAATTGGTACTACCCATGATATCGTTGTTGCCCTCTACAAGACTGACATCAACAGCATCTGCCTCTTTCGCAGTTTCATCCCCAGTTCCAATGGTATTTCCACCATTTTCTTCTCTTCCTGGGATCTCATTATAACCTGGCTCTTTTGTGTCAAGATTAGTACTCTCAGCTTCACTTGGGCCTGCAAACCCTGTTTGAATATCTTTGCCTTCTAGATCAGGACCAGTAGCTTCTCCTTTACCAGGAATGTCCTTAAAAGGTTGGCCGTCCCCACTGAAAGGAGACATATCATTGTCCCCTCTCTCTTGAAGATCTGTGTAACCGCTGCCTTCAAAATCACTGGGGATTTTTTTGACTTTTGAGAGATGTTTTGGGTAGTCAATGTTGTGTTGAGTATGATGGGTGCTTTTGCTTTTTACTGGAACTTTCTGGACTTGGGAATCTCTTTGAGGCTTCTTTTTATCCTTCGAGTGTGCTTTAGCATAGTTCATACTTGCTGGAATTTTGTTTAGAATATTCTTAGGTTTGTTCTGTTTGTTTTCTTCCCCCAGGAGTTTAATCGCAGTCACTGGCCCCATTATATGTTGCATGTTATTTCTGATGAGAGCTGCGCCATATTCTTCTTGGTCATGTAGTTTGCTGATAGCATCGTCTCCATCCTCAAACCGTTTATTCCCAGTTGACTTAGGATAAATTGACATCCTCAGGCCATTGTGAATATTCTCTCTGTTACTGATGCTATATTCTTTATTCAGTCTCTGTCTATTCGTGAAATAATTTTGAGATTTACTATTTCCGTTATTCTCACTGGCCTCAGAAAGGGACAAATCTTTCTTTCTTTCCTGGACAATATTTTCTTTAGATGATAGCTCTTGATTTCTTCTCTTGCCCAAATGGTGAAAAACAGTATTGTCTTTGTTTTTCTCTTCCTGTTAAAATACAGTTTTCAATACGAAGTGATTATTTCATGTAAAATTTTAAAAATATAATAATTCTTAGGCAATATAAAAAACTATCCACCAGATATTTAATAAAAAGGATCTATTAACTCAATAGAGGTTTACTGGTAGAGGTCATTCTAGAATGATCAAATCAGGTTTCATGGAGAAAGAAGAATGAACTAGGCTTGAAAAATGGGTAATATTCAAATATGCAGAAGGGAAATTGTGAGAATATTTTAAGAATAAGTGGCATATTCAATTGTTTGGAAGCAGGACACAATTGAGACATAATATGATTAAGCTTACAGAGTGGGAATAGTGAGTCATTGCAAGTAAAATGGATTTCATATATTAAAATTAGTTCTCTCTCTCTCTCTTTTCTTTCCTTCAATCTGAAAATTAGTTCTCTCTCTCTCTCTTTTCTTTCCTTCAATCTGATCATCAGAGGTATTCATCTGCCTAAAGGAGTATTTTCTTTTTCTTTCCTTTCTTTCTTGCTTCTTTTTAAACAGAAAATCTGCAAATAGAAGAATCTTCTGACATTTAAAAGAAAAGTCCCTGGGAGAATAATGGGATGAAAAAGAGAAAGTGGAGCAGGAGAATAAAATATTTATATCTATATTTCAATTCATTCTTTTTTTTGGTGGGGGAAGGGGCAGGATCTGTGAAGATGCCACTCCATATCCTGGGTTTTATCACCCTTGGGTGCAGTCAACTTTCAGTAAGCTTGGCAGAACAATGCGGTCAGGAAGAAAGAGCTGAGATTGACTGTACCCTACGCCACTCGCTATTTCTCTGCAGCATAGGCTAAATATAGAAGTGTCTGAGCATCTGGTCTGGAGATTTCCAGAGAGTGTTGCCATACAGGAAGTGAAGTGGCTCTAAAAGGAGCAGCGTAGATGGAGTACATACTAGGGACAAATGTGAGTCATACTCAAACAGAGAGAAGTCTAAATTGCCCATGGGAGCTGAGAGAGACTGAGTCACCACTGGGCCCCAGTCAAGACTATACTGATTGAATCCTAAGCTATGGTAGCCAACAGCTTCATTTTAGAATGAAGCAGGGCAAGAAGCATTCAAGTGGTTAGGCGACATTATCCCATGCATGTCTGAAGATTCCAAGTCTTCCTCTTCACTATGGTGTAAGCCATGTTTGTCCATTTGTTGCACAGGATGTAGTGGATGGTGTAAGCCACACCTGGATGCCATCTTAGAGGGAGAAGGAGGGGGAGTGAGGATCTGAGCATTTTTAACTAAAAGAGACTGATTTATTTAAATAAACTATTTTAATTATTAGATAACCTTAAGTTTAAACAGACTGAATTTAATTTCTGCACATTCCCTTGCTCCTCCATGAGGAGCTCTTGAGCAACAGAACGATTATAGACAGACAAAATGTCAATTTTTTCTTTTCACCTCCAAATTGTAGGATGAGCTGGAATATACAACATTCCTACATAGGCCTTTGAATTGATGAGTAATATGAAATCAACATAAGAGATATTTATTGAGGGAGTGGAACATGGAAGAAATTAGGCTGGGTGCCACATGTTCTAAGCAATATCTGGTGATATTCATTGGCAAAGGCAGTGATCCTGAGGGGTGTGGAGGGTGGGGGCAGGTCTGTGAGGCAGAGACATCATAACTAATTAGGTCTGCACAGACAAACAGAGTGCCGGAGACTTGTAGAAGATGGAATGCCAGGGTGAAGAATTTGGTTTTATTTTGTAGAGTGTGAAGAGCTAGTGAAAGTTCATAGGAGATTAACAAAATACAAATTAAGGATTTAGGAGGAACAGTGGTAAGAAAGAACATGTAGGAAGCTTTTGCAGTATCCGGTAATGAGATGTAATCACTTGGATTAGGATTATACCAAAGAAAAATATTACAAAGAAAAAAAACCCTTCTTCTGGTGCCCAGGCAGAAAAAGCCTTAATAACTAAAATGGACTGGAATGTTAACATGTAAAAATGAAGACAGGGTGAAAAAGACAAGGACTTTAATGTTAGACATATTGATGTTAAGGGAATATAGAACCTGAGCTAAAAAAGCAATATACAGTTAGAGATAGAGAATTGGATATCACAGGCTCTTGGGGGGTCCCAGTACAAACCCTTCCCAGTTTTCATAGCCTATGGTCAACTCTTCTTTCCTTGAACATCTTATAGGCTAATTGTTTATTACTTTTCAGATTCTATTGTTTCACTTACACGTAGTTGTAATTTTTTCAATAAATTTTTAACTTGAAACTAGTATCCATTTTTCCTGATGCAATACCTAATAAGGTTATTTCCTCTTTCCTATGAAACCCTCCCGACATTTGAAAAAGTTTAGTTTTCCTTCGAACTCACTGGCTGCTTTCTCTTCTCCAGGTTGACACTAGAGTTCTCTTGTGTTAGGTGACTACGTTTAGTCCCATCACCTGATGATGAATTCCCTTTGTTTGTGCGGTCCCAGATCAGACCTTGACTCTGATGGGACCTGATCAGCCCCAAGCATGGGGAATTCATCCGCTTCCTTGCCTTGACCACAGCCCTGTTTTTACTAATAACAGCTTAATTTTGTGCTGTCTTTTTGACCACCACTTCAGTTTATTGGCTCTTGTCAAGCATGTGGACATCTTAGATGTGTTCATTAAAGATGTCAGAATACACGAGAGCTCCCTGATGGAGAGAAAAAGAGCATGCAGCCAGAAGCTCACAGTATTTGGTCAAGTGTGTAGGGAAGGTAGCAAAGAAGGTAGAAAAACCAAATGCAGGCTGGGGTGGTGGCTCACGCCTGTAATCCCAGCACTTTGGGAGGCTGAGGTGGGTGGATCATGAGGTCAGGAGATCGAGATCATCCTGGCCAACACGGTGAAACCCCGTCTCTACTAAAAAAAGGTACAAAAAATTAGCCGAGCATGGTAGCGGGTGCCTGTAGTCCCAGCTATGCAGGAGGCTGAGGCAGGAGAATGGTGTGAACCCAGGAGGTGGAGTTTGCAGTGAGCCGAGATTGCGCAGGATCATAGGGAATGTGTTGAGTGAAATAGCAGGCAGGAATTGCCAAATAATCTTTCTTAATCCCTCAGTCCAGTGCTCACGAAAGTAGCTGTGCTATGGAAAGAGCACATGCATTAGAATCAGTTGCCTCACTGCCATTTATGGGCTGTGTGATTTTGGGAGCATTATTTCACTTCTCTGAGCCTTAGCTTTTTTAGCTGTAAAATAAAAATGATATTTATCTTTCAGTATTTTGGGACGAATTTAAAGATTTTTATTAAATAATGCATGTAAAGCATACAGAACTGGGCATAGCCCTTTAATGAATGATAGTTTCTTTCCTAGATAATATTAATGATAGTCATGTGATTACTGGATGCACAGATGTTCTCCCAGTCTCTGGACTTCTCTAATATTGGTTGTAGAGGCAGATGAAGATGGACAAACTCTGGACCCCCTGCTCCTGTATTGGCCAATTGTCACCCTCGGGCTGTGTGTTCTGCAAGCTTGTAGCCGTTGATGGGATGTTATCTGAAATAGATTTTGATTGGACTCTCTCTTTCTTTTTGCTCCCAAACAGAGGCACTGTTCTGCTTGGAGGACTGTCTGCTTTTATATATGTACCTTATTAACTGTTGGATGTAGTGGGGAAATTGTTGAATCAGCTCACATTTGAATCTCAAAATAAAAATGGCTTTTAGAAGTGTCCTCTACTTTCAAGAAGCTGGCTAATATGTGGTCTGCAAAAGTGCCAATGTGTAATATTTGTAAAATATAATTTGAAATTACTTATTTGTAAAAGTTATGGCATTATTGTTCATTAATTTTTTTTAATATTGGTGGGTATATTCTGAAATAAGATTTTGCCATGAGAAAAAAATAGAAATAAACTTTGTAATATATCACTAAACAAAAAGTATTTTAAATATTTGACTTGAGTAATTGAGTCTCGGAAAGTTTTACTTGGACATTTATGTTTTCCTTTGCAATCAAGTTCATTGTTGTTTGTTTACTCATTACTAATATAACCTCTTGAGTTAAACACTAAATCTAGGGTTATAGTAATCTCTTCCTAATTTTTTCTCTCTCTTGTCTGAAGTGGGAAGTTATGTTTTATTTTTGGTGCTTTTCTGCTTTTTAAAAAAAGTAACATATACACTAATGAATTGTGTGCATTTTATTAGAAGACTGAACAGGATAATTTTATAAATGAAAACATGAAACAACTTTTAACCTGTGGTATATGATGGCTATTTTTGCATTGAAGAAAACATCAAAAAATTCAAAGAAACTTTTCTTACATTTGCTTGTGTTAAATGATTTCTGACTGTTCGATGGTCCATGTACCAGTTGGCTGACTGCTTCTCTATGCTCTGCTTTTCGGTCTCCATGCTTTGGTTCCTATGAGTTTTTTCATGGAGAATGGCCTCACCCACTCACTTCTGTTTGCTCAAATCCTACTCATCCTCCAAGGCCCAGCACAATTGTTTCCATTATGAACATCAGAGGCTAGGAACTAATTTTTTTCTACTCCAAGCCCCTAAAGCATGATCTTTTTTTCTCTTCTGGATACTACTCACATAGCACCTCCCACATTCTGTCTCGTTTCACAATAATTTCTGTAAGCGCCTTTTGTTTCTTTTCTAACTCTAAGATCCTGGAGAGAAAGAATTTGTTTCTCAATCGTTTTATCTCACATAGTATCTTACACACTAGTTAAGAACTCCACATGTATTTGTCAAATGGATATGTTTTAACTTATTTACAGTTAGATGTAGTCTTAGAGATGTCCTCTAAAGGATATTGATGGCAGAAGAAAGTAACATTCTGAAGGGAAACAAACTATTGCTTCCATGGGGAATAAAACCAGATTTGGAAAAAGTAAATAGCCCTTTCTCTGATGGCATTTCAAGCTATTTCCAGTCCTTTGGCCAATGAATCTACAAGAAGGGACTGAGTGAAAAGAATTATTGTCATTGCAGTGACAAGGGCCTCATTCTTTTACTTCTGAGCAACCCAACACAGATGGAGTTATCCATGGAATGAATTTGAGAGACAGTAAAATGTGTCACTCATTAGGCCAAAATGGTTTCTCCTCTTAGCCATTCCCTGCTGAGATCCCCACCGTCAGAGCGTATGGTAGAATATGTCAAGAAAATTTCCTTATAAAACACCCAACGTTACTTAAGAAGCAATAACACAGCAGCCCATGGGCACCTGGGGTCCATGAGTATCACACCTGCAGCCGCAGGTCCTGAAGCGGAGCGAGATGTGGGCCGAGGCATGGGTTGGGGATCAGGAAGATTCTGGGACCCAGAGTTTTGTAGTAGAGAGGCTTGAGGAGCCCGGGGAGTGTGGGAAGGGACAAAAAGTGCCAGCCATAAGACAGAAACCCCAGAGCAAGCAAAAGTAAACTTCGCCTCCCCTACGTTTTCCTCTAGGGCTAGTCCAGAGTTTAGTCATGCTAAGAATGGTCATTCAGAGATTCAGCTTACCTTTACATCAGTTTGATTTTTCTTCCCAGGTGACATGTAAACACACTTAAAAACATAATGTCCATGTTTCTCATGGTGACCCTTGTATGTTATCTACAAAAACACAACATTATATTAAGACACATTTTATCTCTTACAAAGAAATTGTTGGGCTCTTTTTTTAATCCTATGAGAAACTTTTAAAACTTGGGTGAAGCTGAATTCTGCCTCTGGCAAATGGTAGTACTTCTTATAACCACCGGAGGGCGTGTGTCAGCCAGCTCCCGAAGACAGCGACTTGTTCCTTGTCTCTTTTCTACATAACTCTAAATCTGTTTTCCCTAAGGGCCTGTCAACTGCTTTCTGTCCTAGGGTGGATGGATTTTATTATCAAATTTCTATGGAAATGGAGCATGTGGAAATATTTTCAGGTGGGAGGGGGTGAGAGGACCGGGAGAAAGGCAGGATTTACAATATTCATGTCTGATGTCTAATTGGCAAAACTCACAGCATGAACGTTCAGGCTCTTAAGCTGGCAATGTTGGCCTTTGTAATTTTCAGCTGAGATAAAGTATAGAAGATTGTTAGTTCTTAGAACATAATTTTCTGTGATAGACAGAAGTAAGCTGCAATTTGGTGGCATGCAAAGCGGGGAGGATTCGTTTAACTGTTTGCATATGGAAAGCTGATTCCATGGACATAGAATTCCCCATTAAGACCTGATAGCTACCTTCCCCTTTACTCCCTTATTTATCATTCTGAGAGCCAAGTGTCTGTCAGGTGCATGTGTGGGAAAATATTGTTTGCTAGTAGCAATGTTCCCAAATTCTTACTCACTTAGCCCCGAGAAGGTTGCCTGGCAAAGCATTGTTTCATATGAAAGAAGAATCACATTGGAGAGAAAGAAATCTCTATTCACAATGTTTTCCTCTTTTCTGTCACACATGGTGTGTGAATTACAATACCTGATTGACTAGAAAGTGCCAATATTATGTTGTATAATTTTGCACTTCCATTCAAAGTGCCCAAGACTATTTTGACAGTTACACTTTTCTCTTACTGACTTTTTCTTTACAGAGCCGAAATAGAGTTATTTGGGAAGATGAATTCTGTTTACCCTCTGCTCTTCCACACAGCTTTGCTTAGTTTTCTCAGTCTGCGGTCGAAATGTCTGAAAGGAAACAAGAAACAAAACTTCACCCACTAGAACATTCTATTTCATTAACTTCATTAAACAAACGTTTCATTTATTTTTCTCTCACTGGGTTCTATTATTCAATGTGGAAAATCATTCTAAACAAAAGCAGATTGACACATTCATCGCGTTAATATTTGTTTCAGTATTACGAAAGACAGTGCCAGCTTTCTGCCCCCAGAGGGAGACAATGCCTTCTCCACTACGGAATTGGATTCAAGCTCAGACAACCGCTAAGTGGGTGTGGTGGGGGAGAAGGGAGGGATGGCACCCCAGATGAAGGAGCTTGGCTGCCATCGGAATCCGCTGGAAAAGAAGTTTTCACTGACAAACTGGGAGCTGGTAAATAGAAGTGAACTAAAATCAGAGTTTGACGATTTATATTATATGTGTGCATGAATTATATAAGTTGAGTAATTATAATATTGAATTAAGGTATGAGGCTGTTGATGGCCCAGGGAGAGTCAAACCATAGCTGTTCACATGAGGGGTAGGATCACACCTAAGAATGAAACCTTATTGCTGCCAGGTGTTTCATTCTGAGAAGGAAAAATGGAGGTGGCTAGCAGATTAGGACAAATTCTTTTTCTTGGTTTGACATAAAGTGTCAAAATTTCTTGAGGGTAGCATAGGATGAAGGGTAGCTATTGAAGCGCAGGAAGGGCAGAAATGAAGAAAGAATAGACCCTGGCAGTTTGTCCCAGGCCTTTGGACTAACCTTTGTATACCACGGGAAAGCATGCAGAACAGGGACCATAAATCTGGGAGCAAATGTTTTATGAAAGGAATAGATGTAACAATTCTTTAATTCTCAGTATTTTTCATTTACCTCTTTCTTTAGAAACTCCTAGCCTATCTCAGATGTGGCACCGGGAACCAGTGGGCGGACTGGGTCGTGTTTGAATGGGTGTGCTACAGTGGAAGCAGGCATCACGGTGGATCAATCTTATAAAAGAGAGAACCCCTTAAGGGAAAGATTGAATAAAGAGATAAACAGAAAGAGGGCCACCTAGGCCAGCTGTCATATTTACCTGGAAAGTGTTCTTCCTGAAGAAGCTGTAAGTTTCTATATTTTGTTTAATACAGACAGGTTGTTCCTTGCACTTAGATATTGGGAATGTCCAGGCTTGCTCTAAGCTCCTTTAAATCTCCAGCTCAATCTGAACTGATTCCTTCATTTCCCAAACTCATTTGTCCTCTGTGTTCAGACTGGGTTTGGGTGAAGGAGGCCTGGCATGAGACTGGGGGAGGGTAGAAGGAGACAGAAGCCAGGGTATGTCCTTCTTTGCTCTTTCTTTTTGGGGCTTCATCTCTAGAATTGGGTACATCTCCTCTGTGGTTCTAGTTCCACCACCCAGGGGCCTAGGAGCAGCACCTTTTTTTTCCCTCCAGCCCTGAGGGTGGTGGTAACTTTGATGCTTGGGTGGTCTCACCACCCCTGGTTGGCCTTTCTGTTCTTCCTTATACTTTATAGCTAGTTTCCCTTAGAAAGTCCCTCTACTGAGCTCTCTGAAGTGGATTTTGTTTTCCGGACTGGACTCTGGCGGAAAAAATCATCTTCAAAATACAAAACTCAGAAGTTTAGAAAGCACCTCCATGGCTGGACTCCAAGGCATAGCAGGCTAATATTCTATTCCATTCTGGAAAATAACAATAGTTATCAATAACACCTTCTATTTATAGGATGCTTTATAGTTTGTAAACTGTCTTTGTACACATAATCTCATTTGAGTCCCAAAGTAACCCTTATAAGATAAGCAGTGAAAGAAACAGAATTGTCTACACTCATACAGTTGGTAGTTGCAGTAGAAGTAGAGAAGATATTTTGATTTAAATCTTCTGCCTCAAAGTCCCAGGGTTAAAATAATAAATTTTTCAATGACTAAATATGAAAAAGCATTTAGTAATAAGAGGAAGTGTTCCTAAACTTTATATTAATTATCTTCAAGGCATATTTTATAGTTGTATCCTTTTATTGCATTTCTTATGTTGATTCTTATATAATTGTGTGAATATAAATTTGGACCATTATATCACTCTTCAAAAATATATAAACAGTGCACACAGTTCTGGAAATTGGACTATAGGAAGAAGAAAGCATAAAAATGAGATGGGCAGATACTAAGCAAAAGAAAGAAATCGTAGTATGGGGTGTCAGGGATCTTCTTACAGAATACACACATACATATGGGTTAGAAACATACTTGACAATATAGAGTACCTAGGTACAGTTTTGATTTATTGTGACTTGCAACAAAGTCTTTCTAGTCTAACTGCATGTTGATGAATATTAACTGAATTGCATAGCCTAATAAACATTCATTTTCTTCCTTTTAAAAATCTTTTAGAGTTTGGCTTGTAATTCCAAGACGTGTGCAAGTGACTGAGTATATACTAGTTTCTTAAACCACCAATCTATCATTTAAAAATTTAGGTAATTACTAAAATGGCATCTTTATACCTGGAAGAAAACATTATATTTCACAATTCACAGTTACAAATGTTGCCTCTGCATCCTTGCTGAGCTGCTTTCATTTGAAATATGCATCCCTCCCTTCTCCCCCCATACCCTCAAGCAGATGTCTTGGGCTTGAATGTGGCCCTGTAATGGAGATGGCACTGTCTGCCTCTGGGGAGGAAAGCTGGCATCCTCTTCTGATCAGTGGTCACTGAATCGATGTTGACATAGCGCATTTACTGGAAAATGATGAGAAAGCCCCACTCCAGCTGTTTCTTGGAATACGTTGCCCAAAATAAAATCTTCAGCTGGCTGACTTGAACTGGGTCAGCAAGACTCATTCTTCCACCGTGAGAGGTGGGAGAGACACCTGAGCCTCTAGGCTTTGATTGAGTGAGGTCTGTGCATGGGGCCTCGCAAATGCGTGTTGTGAGCAGTACAGGCCCCACAGGACTGTACTGCACACCCTTGTTGCACAGAGTGTGTGGAGAAGGGAACACATTTCCCCAACTTTCACTGCCTTCCGTGTGGCCCTCGGCTACCTGGTCATCCTCATCAGCCTGGTTACCCTACTAGTCACCCACTCACTCAGGACCTATATATAAGTATGATTGGCAATGGGATGACAATTTGTTTCCATGGTTCTCCAACCAAAAAGGTTATTCTGATAAGTTAGGATGCTGCTCAGACATTATCTAATTAGCACTGTGTCTGCATTGCAGAAAATAACTAACACTCAGCATTTTCACAAGATAATTTGGTCACATCCTGAATATTCAACTGGGTGAGTCAGAGGGAAGGAAAGACACACAGGGAAGTAGGAGCTTGATTTGGACTAAGCTTGGGGGTACTACGTCCCATCTGTAGCCTCACTGATGAAGAGAAAAATCACGAGTAGGATCCCACAGTATTGGGGTGTTGCAAGAAATACAGACGAGTTCTTGTCTCTTTGCATTTTTATTTATTTGCTAAATCTAGTTGGTTAGCTTTAAAACATTCATGTCAAATTCTTTAAGTTTTCAGGAAAATATTAAAAGGTTATTTTGCCATGTTATAGCTTGAGTCTTTGAGTATCACTCATTAGTATCAGCTGATTTGAAATGCTGTGGCTACCTCCTGGTTTTCTCAAAAAATCTGGTTTTGGTGTTCCTTAAAAGGCAACGTTGTGAGATCTCATAGTTCAGCATACGTTTACTGAGAACCTCCTTGGTTAAGTGTGTTAAGGGCTGGATGCTTTCTGTTTGCTTGGTACGTCTTAAAATAAGTGAATTAGGTAGATGCTACTAATTTAAATAGACATTGCTTGAAAGAAAAACAAATGAAGAGAGCAAGAGATTATTTGAAACATAATTGAATTTGTAAATGCTTACTGGTGCTGCCCAGGTCACACTCAAAAACAGTAGTCCCACACAGAAAACTCGCATCTTTGAGAATCTCTGTGAAAAGACAACAATATCTTACCACAAAGCATTGCCAGTTATAAACTGCGGCCGTAAGAAGAGATAAAACACATAGGAATATATAAACACCCTTCCCCTTGGCAGTTCATTTCCTTTTGTGTATGTGTGTGTATAGACCATGTATAATTTACTTATACCCGAGTGTGGACATTTTAATCTAGGAGCTTTCATATGTCTAGTTATTCTAATGTGAAAATGAAAATTATTCAATATCATTAAAACAGTACAGTTGATAGAAATATATTTTATAGACACATTTACTTGCTGTATCATCAGCTCTTCTTCCTCTTGTCTTTAGAAAGAGATTGTTTAATTATTTGCGTAATTCAAAATGACATGAAGTTGATGCAGCAGCCCATAACACACTCTAGGTCTGTCAGGGTAGCAGATTGCACTGTGGGGAAAACTTATCTCCCTCCGGGCTGGTACCCTAATCTGTGTCTCATGTTCATTAGCAATGTGTCTGAATTAGTAGCCATTCATGGGCTGGAGAGTGAACTAATTTTTGCAATGCTGACATTAATAGCTAACACTTATTGAATACTAAAATGAGCCAAGCACTGGGTCTAAGAATTTTGCATGCATTCAATTATTTGAGCCTCACAACAACCCTACAAGTTAGGTGGCGTTACTATGCCGGTTATATAGATTAGGAAATAGACACAAAAAGATCAAATAACTTGCCTTAGAACTCACTAAGGGGCAGAACTGGGATTAGTATCCAGGCAATGTTGCTATAGACCCAGTTTTCTTAATCAAGACTCTCTGCCACCTTAAATAACTTTCTATTCTTTTATCTCATTACAGAAAAATCAATGTGCAGTTGACTTAAAGGCTTATATTGGGTTCAACAAAATGATGTTCAAAATACTAACATTTAGTTACAAACAAAGGTATTTGTTTATGTTTTGGCAAATATGCCAACAGGAACTAGTGAGCTCACTTAAGTAGCCATTAGACTGGAAAAAAGTCAACATGTCTTTGGACTATTGATCTTATTATTATATTATGAAAACAGTAAATTTATGCCACTCTGAGATTTCATGAAGAAAAAATATTTTTATGGTAAAAAATAATCTAAATATTCTTGCAATCTTTAAACATCTCAAGGAAAAGCTGGTATTTGGAGAAATAAATATAACTATTAAACATATTCTAAAATCCTAGGCTATGTTTTTCTAAATTAATGGATCTAAATTCTAACTATAGTTGACCCTTCCAAGCATTTTATAGATCAGGACAACGTAAGTAATTTATGAAATGATTTAATGCTGATCAGTAGAAATATCAACACAGATGAGGTTTCAAAGTATGAATAAGATCAGATTTTCCTGATTGCAGTTTGTTAAGTGAAGGGATAGAGGAAAATTAAAGTCTGAGTTACTGTGGATCTTGATAATGCTAATAACAAAAAAAGAGAAAGTTGTTATCAGATCATCAATTTTAGTTGATGATTACTAGAGCATGGTAACACATTTCCTAGTTTATAAAACAAAGCACCAAATAATACACAGTTGTGCTCAGTAGAGAAGATTTTCAAAAGTAATAAAAACCTACTTGGGTGGCAAGCATCTTAAAAACGTAAACAACTACGATATAAAGCTATTTGCTATCAAGAACATGAAAGCCAAATTACCTGGTATCTTTTACCTTCAGAATACCTGGCTTCTTGTTGCAGGATTAGCAGTCTCTGAGCATTTTGCTGAAATTTAAAGTTTGTTAGAGTTCCCAATGGCCAATCAGCACTGGCTTACTCAGCACTAGCAAACAATTTGTTACAAGTGCCCACAGATAACCATAGGGGGGCGAAGTAATTTTAATCTAAAAATGTGTTTGTGGTAGAAAGCTACTATCAAATGTTCCAGAAAGTGGGATAAACAGAAAATATAAATACCTCAGTTTGGACATCATGTTGTCAGATAATCAAAATTGATTTCAGAACTGCTAATTAGGACCGACTGAATACCTAACAAGTTTAGAAATGGAAAACATTTTTGCTATCATTTTTTGTAGAAAGTTTATGATGTCAATTTTATCTAAATGAAATTCAGCAACATTTAAGAAAAATGTTTTAGGTGCCTACTGTGTGACGGGCATTGGCGAAACTACAGTGAACAAAAGACAGAAAAAAAAATCCCTGTCTTCCTGGAGCTTAGAATCCAATAAGGGAGACAGATAATAAAAAAGATAAATGAGTTAAATAGATTAGATACTGACATAGACGAAGTCAAAGGAGAAAAGGTATTGTGGGGGAGGAACAAGCATTGAGGGTGGGGACACTGGGCTGAAATTTTAGATAGAAAGTCCTGGGAAGGCCTCAATGAGAAGGTAACTTTTGAGTAAAGACCTTGCTGTGGTTTGAATGTACGTGTCCCTCCAAAATTCATATATTAGAACTTAAACCCCAAGGTGATGGTGTTGAGAGATGGGCTCTTTAGAAGGTAATTAAGTCATGAGGACAGACTCCTTATGAATGGGATTAGTGACCTTATTAAAGGGCAGGAAGAAACTAGCTAGTCCCTTTTTGCCCTTCTGCTTGTCTGCAATGTGAGGACACAGCATTTGTCCCCTCTGGAGATGCTGTAGCTAGGTGCCATCTTGGAAGAAGAGATAGGCAGCTCTCATCAGACAATGAACATACTAGCCTCTTGATCGTGGATTTCCCAGCCTCCAGAACTGTGTGAAATAAATTTCTTTTTTTTTTTTTATAAATTACCCAGTCTGTGGTATTCTGTAGTAGCAGCATGAACAGTCTCAGATAAACCTGCAGCTATATAACTGTCTATGGGAAGATCGTTCCAGGAAGAAGAAATAGGAAAAATAGTGTCCCAGTAATAAAAGCCCTGTGGCTTGTTCCAGGAACAGAGAAGAGGCCACTTTGGTTAGAGGGACTGAGCAAGGGGAATAGCAGCAAATGAGGTCAGAAAGGTATTAGATGGCAGATGGTATAGGACCTGTAGGTCATTGCAATGCTTTTGACATTGCTATGAGTGAGAAGAAAAGTCCTTGGAGGTTTTAAACACAGGCGTGATTGAGGAGTGACTGAAGTAGGAAAAAGGCGGAGAGAATGGTTAGGAAGATCTTGCAATAATCCCAGCCAGAGATGATGGAGGCTTGAACCTGAGTACGGCAGAAGGGATAATGAGACCTGGTCATATTCTGAAGAAGTTTGGGAAAAAATGGTAATAGGATTTACTGAGGTACCCGATGTGGCCTGTGAGAAAATAATCAAGAATCAGGATGACACCAAGGTTTTTGTCCTGAGCAACGGGAAGAATAAAGTTGATTTTTAATTTATATTGGAAAAAATGCAGAAGAAAATGGTTTTGAGGAAAATATTGTGATTTTGGATTTAGACATGAATTTTATAAGATGGACAATTTAGGACACTCAATTTCTTAATGAAACAAGTAACACACCTATATTAGAATGAGTCTTTCCAGTGCGATTGCCTGCTCTCTTGTTTTGCCCCAACTGGCTACCAAAATCATTGTTGTAATAGTTTGAGAGGTTCCACTTAATCTCAAAATATTATAATACCTGTAAAGGTAATTGACATTACAACTATATATTAAAGCATCAATAAAAATTATGTAAGAGTTATTCAACCTATACTTTGTGATAAGAACTACCTTCACCTACAGTGACATATGCTTTTAACAGTTGTATATTAAATATACAAATAACATATAATAACGTTTAAGTGTAAACTCCTAATTTCTCTCAACTCTCCAAATAGACAAAAACCAAAACATAAAACACAAACAAGTCTTTCGTCAGTTCTATCTGAGAAAATGTTTCCTTTTCTAAGTCAGGCTAACTCTCTCTCTCTCTCTCTCTCTCTTTTTTTTTTTTATCATATCTAAACTCTGCAGTTCCTCTTTTGAGTGTCCAGAGCTGCTTTTCCTCCTGTCCCTCACCTCATGTCTTCTTTTTATAAAAAATTTTATTTAGGTTTGGCGGTACATGTGAAGGTTTGTTACATAGATAAACACATGTCACTGGGGTTTGTTGTACATATTACTACATCACCCAGGTATTAAGCTTGGTACCCAATAGTTATCTTTTCTGCTTCTCTCCTTCTTCCCACCCTCCACCCTCAAATAGACCCCACTATGTATTGTTTCCTTCTTTGTGTTCATAAGTTCTTATCATTTAGCTTCCATTTGTAAGTGAGAACATGTGGTATTCGGTTTTCTGTTCCTGTGTTAGTTTGCTGAGGATAATGGCTTCCAGCACCAGCCATGGTCCCACAAAGGACATGCTCTCTTTGTTTTTTATGGCTGTATAATATTCCATGGTGTATATGTACCACATTTTCTTTATCCAGTCTATCACTGATAAGCATTTAAGTTGATTCCATGTCTTTCCCATTGTGAACAGTGCTGCAATGAACATCCATGTGCATACGTCTTTATGGTAGAATGTGTTACATTCCTCTGGGTATATACCCAGTAATGGGATTGCTGGATCAAACGGTAGTTCTGCTTTTTCAGAACTGCTTTTCAGAACATTTTCCAGGAATAGGTTTGAGCTATTGGGTGGGGCCACTATTGATTTACAACCATTCAAGCATAGATCTTAGAATATTTGAATATTGTCATTGACAGTGGAAACATTGAACTCTAGTAGCTTTGGAAGCAAATAGACTTGAGTTCAAATCCTGACTCTACCGCTTGTTTACTGTGGCAAGTTGATTAAACAACTAATTTGAACTTTTCTGCGCTTCAGTTTCTCCAACTGAAAATAAGGAGCACAGAGAATCCATGACCAGAATTTCAGCAAAGTCAAAAAAAAAAAAAAGAGGATTTGAGTGATATAGAAAGGAGCTAACAAGGAAATGGAAGTCAAGGAAAGTAGGCAACAAAGAGTGTTCAACCAGTTATGAGACAGAATGGAAATACAGAGCTTTCTAAATGGAAGACAATGAAATCCACAAAAATGCTCATTTTCAACTTTGAATTTGCTATTAAAGCAATAAATAATGCAGGAATTTCTATAATAAAGTGTATATAATGCAGTTTTTTAAGCTGTTACACTGTTGCATAACATTAACTTTATATTTTGAATGATCCAGTTAAAGAGCAAGCACTTGATATGTGCCTTAGGAAATGTTCAATTTTTTATTGCTATAATTTTATAAATAATTTCAGATATTCCTCAAATGTGTCTTTCTTAGTTTCAAATGAATTTCAGTGTGCATTAAAAAGATTTCCCTTTCATTTGAGTGATGGAAAATTAATTCTGATCTAGGAAAACCTGTGTTCTAGGATAAGAAAATGTACAGAGTTTTACGAGAAAAAAATTGGCTTAGCCACTAGTCCTACCAAGGGGTGAACTGGCAGTAGCTAAATATACTGCTCTCAAAGCTAAAATGAATTCAAAGCTAAATTAAAAAAATTCGACTTGAGTTTTAAATTTAGAACCTACAATTGACAAAAGCAGAAAAAAAAAAAAAAAAAGAAAGAGAGCCTATTCTGGCTAGAAGGTTGCAGAGAAGAAATTCTGGGGAAAAAAAATTAGTAGAATGATCCTTTGCCTAAGTTCTGTGGAGTAGAGATTTTACTTCTACCCTTTTAAAACTTGCCCTCTGTGTTGAAATTGAACTTCAAAAACTCTTTCTAAAGGTTATTGTATAATAAAGAGTTTTGCCATGACATTTCTAAGGAACCAATAACTAAAGTTAAAACCAGGAGTCTGTTAAAAAATATGTATCTTCACACCATCTCTATTTAACTGGAGAACAAAACAAAATAAAACAAACAAACAAACAAACAAAAACAGGAAACAACTGAGAAGAGAAAGAAATGGACACTTGAACTTTATTCCGGTTGCTGGTTCCTGGTTCAAAAATGGACACCTCCACCAGTGATGCACCTAGCCTGACTTTGCTGGCTCAGACTGACACACAGAGTTGTTCCTCAAAGAGAATCTGGATGGAAGGACTCCATGGAACATGTTTCATCCTGTTGTGGGTTTTTCATTTCTTACCCCTCACTTGAGTATGAACAATCTCATAAAATGTTAGCTAACTAGAAACCTATACTATCAGTTCCAGCTATTGGATTCTCACCCAGGAATAAGGCTTTTTGTTTTGTTTTGTTTTATTTTCTCATCTATTTCTAGGACCCATCTCCGTACTTGTGGTCTGGGATTAATTGCTTTGATATACATTTTTTCAAACTTAGTTTTGTAGGAAGTCCTTTTTTCCCTGCTATCATAGTCCTCAATTTATTCTTGACTCTATTAAGGTAACACATTTCTCTGTCATCATTTTAGACAGACTTACACAATATACTTTTCCATATGTTCTAACTAAAATAACTCTCTGTTTTACATATACAATATACTTTTCCATATGTTCTAACTTGCCAAAATAACTCTCTATCTTCCAATTTATATACATTACAAATAAACAGTATCTCCCCTCCTGCATCAGTGGGCAAGTCTTTGAAGTGTTGTGAATGGAACAGAGGGGTCCATGTTGAGTAATCTCTTCTTTACCATACAGATGCTTAGACTGGTCAAGGCTTTAGGCATTTCATAGAAGTATTTACTTCCCACTGGTCTCCAAAATAGAGTCCAGAATGGGTGTGTTGGGAGTCTTGCCCTGTTTTTAGCAGAAGGAATGTTTTCATTTTAAACACATTCATTCATGAGTATCAATAATCATCCTAAGCTCAAAAAGGTCACCTTTTCTAAAGCATCACTTACAACCAGCTTTCTCCTTTACCCTCAAATTAATTTTATTTTTAGTTATTATTTTTTCTCTCAGCACTTGGGAATTTCAACAGAAGCCATAAAAATTTCAGCCAGATGCAGAATCATGGAGGGTCACAGCAGAGCATGAAGCTAGCCGTGTTCATTCCTCTAGGCTTTTTGTTTACCCATTCCTCTATTACAAGCAAAGAGAAGACATGTCAATATAATTTGCTTTTATTTTTATATTAGAAAGATGTCTTATTCCACCTTAAAATGTAACTCAGAGGATGTAGTTAAAATATAATTATAATGATGCCAGTCCTTCCCTTCAGGACATGGTGACATTGCTGGAAGTGGCTGCAAAACTTTGTTGTGTGACCTCAAGAGGAAAATATCTCTTACTCTCATAATAGGCTTTTTCAGAGGTTGCTGTTTTGTTTTTCAAGACCAAGAATCTTCTCCTCAGGATACAGAACATGAGGACTTTTACCAGCTAGCTATTCATTGTATTGAACATATATTAATATTTTCTTACCAAATTAGGGTGTATATAGTCTTCTCAGTTTATTTTTAACTTCATGCTTATCTGCATTGTGTTATCATTTTTATTTTATCTCCTTTTTCATGAATTCCTTAATTCTCACCAATGCAGATTTTCTCTATGCTTGCCAGTTCCTGTTCTAATTATCTGCTGCTATTAACATATCACCTTAAAACTTTAAGTAGTTTGAAATACAAATTCCCTGTTTTCTCTCAAGTTTCTGTGTGTTGACTTGGCTCAGCTGCATGATTCTCACTTGGGATTTCTCAAATGGCATAGTCAGAGATGGGGTGCAAGAGTCATCCCAAAACTTGACTGAGCTGCACATCCGATATGCCACAGTGCTTCTCCACAGGACCTCTCGCTCCTGCAGAATAGACTGGACTTCCTATATAGTAGCTCAGGATTTAAAATACTCCATCAGAAATGGGATCTAATCAAACTAAAGAGCTTCTGCACAGCAAAAGAATCTATCATCCGAGTGAATAGACGACCTACAGAATGGGAGAAAATTTTTGCAATCTATCCATCTGACAAAGGTCTAATATCCAGAGTCTACAAGAAACTTAAACAAATTTACAAAAAAAAAAAGAAAAAAGAAAAAAACCCAGAAACAAACAGCCTCATTAAAAAGTGGGGAAAGGACATGATTAGACACTTCAGAAAAGAAGACATGCATGTGGCCAGCAACATATGAGAAAAAGCTCAACATCCCCACTGATCATTACAGAAATACAAATCAAAACCACAATGAGATACCGTCTCACACGTCACAATGGCTAATATTAACAAGTCAAAAAAAAAAACCAAAAACGTGTGTTGATGAGGCTGCAGATAAAAGGAATGCTTTTACACTGTTGGTAGGAGTATAAATTAGTGTAACTATTGTGGAAGACAGTGTGGCAATTCCTCAAAGATCTAGAGGCAGAAATACCACTTGACCCAGCAATCCGATTACTGGGTATATACCCAATGGAATATAGCAGATCACGAAGTCAAGAGATTGAGAACATCCTGGCCAACATGGTGAAACCCTGTCTCTTGCAAGAAAAAAAAAATTAGCTGCATGTGGTGGTGCACACCTGTAGTCCCAGCTACATGGGAGACTAAGGCAGGAGAATCACTTGAACCTGGGAGGTGGAGGTTGTAGTGAGTGGAGATTGTGGCACTGCACTCAGCCTTGGTGACAGAGCAAGACTCTATTTAAAAAAGAAAAGGAAAAAAAATGAATATAAAGCATTCTATTATAAAGAAACATGCACACATGCACATGTATGTTTATTGCAGCACTACTCACAACAGCAAAGACATGAAATCTACCTAAATGACCATCAGTGATATACTGGATAAAGAAACTGTGGTTCATATACACCATGGAATACCATGCAGCCATAAAAAAGAAGAAGATCGTGTCGTTTGCCCGGACATGGATGGAGCCGGAAACCATTATCCCCAGCAAACCAATGCAGAAACAGAAAACCAAATACTACATGTTCTCACTTATAAGTGAGAGTTGAATAATTAATGAGAACACATGGACACAGGGAGGGGAACAACACACACTGGGACCTGTTGGAAGTGGGGGCTAGGGGAGGGAAAGTATCAGGAATAACAGCTAATGTATTGCTGGATTTGATTCCTAGGTGATGGGATGATCTGTGTAGTAAACCACCATGACACACATTTACCTACGTTAATAAACCCACACATCCTGTACATGTACCACGGAACTTAAAAGTTGAAGAAAAAAAAAAAGTCAGGTAAAATTCATTAACTGGATTTGTTGGTCTACGAATAAAAGTTTCCATGCAAACTGAAAGCAGAGATTGACAGGCTAGTTTTGTGGGCTAAGCCTGGGACTGCTGCACAGTTACGCTCTACTTGTTAGTTAAAGCTGTCAGATTGAAGCGGGTGCAGAAATAGGCCTCACACCTTGATGGAGAAGTGGCAACCTCACATTGCAGAATAGCTTGAGGAATGGGAGATAATGTTTCAGTCATTTTTGGATAATACAGTGTGCCTAAGACATGCCCTGGGTGTAATTCAGGTATTGGGCATTCACTGACAGTATTCTCATAATGTTTGGTGTACTGGATTTGATCATAGCCCATTTTATGTAGCAGGAGTAATGGTTGTGTTGTTGATTTTACAGAACTAACCTACAGTTAGAAGTAAGATCAAGCTTCCCCTCAGCTGGCTAAGTGGTGAGACATACCTGATCATTCTTGTTACAGAATTTTGAAAGACGGTATAGTGAAAAAGTTACCTTTAAATATTATTTATCAAAGATAATACTTCTTGCCGTGCCTAGGTCCAGGAACTGTCAGAAACATCTTATCAAATAGCTGCAGAGGGTGGATTGCTTGAGTCAGAGATGGAGACTAGCCTGGGCAGCATGGCAAAACTTCATCTACTAAGAAATACAAAAATTACCCTGGCATGGTGGCACACACCTGTAGTCCCAGCTCTTGGGGCCGCTGAGGCAGGAGGATCAGCTCAGCCCGGGAGATCGAGCCTGCAGTGAGCTGTGATTGCAACACTGCACTCCAGCCTGGGTGACAGAGCAAGACCCTGTCTCAAAAAATAAAAGTAATAAATAAATATGTAGCTGCAGAAAGGAGAAAATCCACAGGTTGCTGTATCAAACATCAGAAATTTTCCTGAGTTTTTGAACAGAGTTTGAAGCAAAGGACAAATCTTCAAATTGAAAACAACAACAACACACACACACACACACACACAGAAAAGAGAAAAAGATATAGTTTACCTCTTAAGTGATTAATGACAACAACATTTTAAAAGTGATCATAGTTTATACAATCATCTAAAAGAGGATCAGTGAACTATGGCCTGTGGGCCAAATCTGACTCATCACCTGTTTTGGCAGATAAAGTTTTATTGGAACACAGTCATGTTCATTTGTTTACAAATTGTCTATGGCTGCTTTCACTACAGTGTCAGAGTTGAGTAATTGTGACAAAAACCGTATGGCCTACAAAGTCAAGAATACTTTCTACCTGGTCTGTTAAAAAAAGAAGTTTGCTGACTTTTGCTTTTTAGTGAAAGTTTGCTGACCCCTTACTAAAATATTGAGGGTGGAATTTGTATTTTAAAAAGAGATAAGATGAATTCTCTACATATTAATGGTGGTCTGATCTTCCTGGGCCCTGGGAGCCAAGAAATACAAGGGAGAAGCCTCCTGAGAAAGACCAGGATATAACAGAGTGTAATTTGCATGGGAATATTTATTGTTCAACCAACAAATCAAGTTAATGAATTTCTAACCCACTAAGTATTTTAAAGACCTAGGGCAGAAAATGTTGACTCTACTATACATGGATAAACAAAAGGTCCAAGTCATTGCGTCATGGTTTACTTTCAGTTGATGTTGTTTCTTTTTTTAAACTGAGACTCATGTTTCTTTACTTTAGATTTTCCTTTTCAAAAGAAAAGGAGAAAAGTGTGTATGTTTTTCTGCCTTTCTTACACTTCCACTATTTGTTCTCCTCATCATTCAAAGAGATTTACTTTGCCTGGAGAAGGATTGGAGTTTTTGACAAAAAGGATCCAAATGAAAAGAAAGTCAACATTTGTTTTCTTACTGCTGAAATAGACTCTTGAAACCCACATCAGAAACAATCATGTTGAAAGCTAAAGCTTTAGTTTTGTGAAAGTATTGTTTGTTTTACCTTTTTGGTTAAAGAAAGCATGGTAGAAAATCAACATGGCTAACTATGAAGGATGCAGGGTATAGAATTTATGTCACAATAATAAACTTAAAAGGAGAGGGATATTTAGTGACCTTCAAAGATTAAAGATGGGTCCCCTCTGCTATCCTGTCTGCTACCAGCTGCAGAGGATATTGATTGAGTCATTGTGTTGAAGGAGGTAAGAAGGACTTGAAATGAGAGAACAAGATATAGGGTGATCCTGGGAAAAGGGCAGAGTCATCTCTGAGAAACAGTTACACTATGGCAACACTGATACCTACAGACCATCCACCTACACAGTGGGTGAGCAGTCATTGAGCATACCACTGACTGGCGAGGGCCCGCATGTGTGCCATGAATCATCTTGTAAGAGTCACCCTCTCTGATGCATTAAAACCTTTTTTAAGCCAATCCACACTCCTGTGTGGCCAGCCTCCTTCTGAACCCTCCAGGATACTCAATGCTTCCCAAACTTTGAGATCTGGAAGAGGTATTCAGGGGAGCTGCTCTGCTGCAACTTCCTGACAATCTTGCACAACTCCATACCACCCATGTCTTTATGGATTACATATGGGACCAGAATTGACTGCAGTACAACCTGAGTCTTGGCAAAGTACCCTGCGATTCCTCCTGGAGCAAGAAAGGATAAGCAAGCTGGTAAAGAGATGCCATGGGCAGTTCCCACCCACCCCCCTATCTTGTGGGAGATGACCACAAGGACATTTCTCATTCGTCTCTTTAGTTTCAGTTGATCACAGGACTTTTGACCTTGCTCCCTCAGGGTTCAACTGCAGAATTCTTTGTGAGTTTATCTATTTGACTAAGAGTTAGAGCTGACTCCTCAGTAGCAGAGCGACCTACCACCTGTGCCATCTGTCTTCTGGCCTCTTTGTTCAGTGTCATTCTATGGAATTAGGGATGTAGGGAGCTGACACCATGCTGGTGGTTCTTATGCATTTTGTGTGAGTAATAAACTGTCTGACCGTATTTGACTTCATGGTCTCCCTACTGGCTGAATCTGTGGAAGTGTGGTGTGTGAACCTAGCAGTTGCATTCAGGAGCTTCGTAGCCCCATTACCAACCACACTGCTGCTTGGGGACCACTTAATTGCTTGACAGGTTGTGAGTGGGAAAGTTCTGGGAGTCCGCACTTGGGTAGAAGTGGAGATTACAAAACCCACTCCAATTATCCAAGGTACTCAAAACCAGATGGGTTATCCTGGAAAGCATGATGAGTCAGGTGATTGGGCTTCCCACTAGCTTAAAAATGTGAAATAATACACCGACCAAAAGACTCTGAGACTAAGCGCTGAGTAATGAGTGGAAGTTCTACTGCCAAAAAGGAAATCCATTTCAACCAAGAGAGGATAGACTTTGGGAGGTAAGACTTGGCGGGAAAGTTGGGTGAGACATTTTTTTTTTGAGGCGGAGTCTCGCTCTGTCGCCCGGGCTGGAGTGCAATGGCCGGATCTCAGCTCACTGCAAGCTCCGCCTCCCAGGTTCACGCCATTCTCCTGCCTCAGCCTCCCGAGTAGCTGGGACTACAGGCACCCGCCACCTCGCCCGGCTAGTTTTTTTTTGTATTTTTTAGTAGAGACGGGGTTTCACCATGTTAGCCAGGATGGTCTCGATCTCCTGACCTCGTGATCCACCCGTCTCGGCCTCCCAAAGTGCTGGGATTACAGGCTTGAGCCACCACGCCCGGCCGAGACATTTTTTTAAAGCCAAGACTCACAGTCTTTGTCCCACATTGGAGAAAGACAGTGCTAGGTGTTGGTTTGGCAAGCACTGTGTGGGCTAGTTGGTTAGGCATCGGGTAAGGGTTGTGTTGGCCAACTGTGGTTGCTTTAGTAAGTGGTCTTGTGCTGCATATACGAGGTGTGCACGCAGGGATTATGGTGCCCAGCTGCCGTCTTTGTGAATGAGGGCTCCCCTGCAACTTTATGGTGCTCAGAGGTCTTTTATTTCTCTTCTTGGGCCATCCTTACAGGACTATGAAATCTGGTTGCCCCTGCTTCTCTTTGTATGGAGCACCCTTGCAGGCAGCCATGTTCACCATCCCTCACAGCAGCCGCAGCAAGACCAGCCCAAGAAGAATCTGAACTCAGATATACCTAGCACCACTCCCACCTGATGGTCCTTCCCTATCCACCCTGGTAGCAGAAGACAAAGGGCATATAATCTTGGGAGTTCTAGGGCCCTGCCCACCACCAGTCCCTCTCCACACTACTACAGCTGATGCTTTCTGGAAAGTTCCACCTGCTGGCCGGAGGTCAACCAGCACAAAAATAGAGCATTAAACCATCAAAGTTAAGGACCCCCACAGAGTCCATTGCACTCTCTGCCACCTCCACTGGAACGGGCACTGGTGTCCATGGCTGAGACCCATAGATGGTTCACATCACAGGACTCAGTGCAGACACCCCACAGTACCAGTTCGGAGCTGAGTAGACAGCTAGACCCAAAAGAGAGACAACAATCACTGCAGTTCGGCTCACAGGAAACCACATCCATAGGAAAAGGGGGAGAGTACCACATCAAGGGAATACTTTGTGGGACAAAAGAATCTGAACAACAGTCTTCAGCCCTAGACTTTTCCTCTGACAGAGCCTACCCAAATGAGAAGGAATCAGAAAACCAACCCTGGTAATATGACAAGACAAAGCTCTTCAACACCCCCCAACCCCCGCCATCAAAAAATCATACTAGTTCATCAGCAGTGGATCCAAACCAAGAAGAAATACCTGATTTACCTGAAAACGAATTCAGGAGGTTAGTTAAGCTAATTGTGTGTGTGTGTGTGTGTGTGTGTGTGTGTGTTGGGGGTGGAGGGCAGGGGGGCGAGAAGGACCAGAGAAAGGTGAAACCTAATGCAAGGAAATCCAAAAAATGATAGAAGAAGTGAAGGCATAAATATTCAAGGAAATAGATAGTTTAAAGAAAAAACAATAAAAAATTCAGGAAACTTTGGACACATTTCTAGAAATGTGAAATGCTCTGGAAAGTCTCAGCAATAGAATTGAACAAGTAGAAGAAAGAAATTCAGAGCTAAATACAAGGTCTTTGAATTAACCCAGTCCAACAAAGACAAAGAAAAAAGAATAAGAAAATACAAACAAAGACTCCAAGAAGTCTGGGATTATGTTAAACGACCAAACCTAAGAATAATTGGTGTTCCTGAGGAAGAAGAGAATTCTAAAAGCTTGGAAAACATAACTGGGTGAATAATCCAGGAAAAATTTCCCAGTCTTGCTAGTTACCTAGACTGCAAATACAAGAAGCACAAAGAATACCTGGGAAATTCATCGCAAAAAAATCTTCACCTAGACCCATTGTCATCAGGTTATCCAAAGTTAAGATGAAGGAAAGAATGTTAAGAGCTGTAAGTCAGAAGCACCAGGTAACCTGTAAAGGAAAACCTATCAGATTAACAGCAGAATTATCAGCAGAAACCTTACAGCCTAGAAGGGATTGGAGCCCTATCTTCAGCCTCCTCAAACAAAACAATTAGGAGCCAAGAATTTTGTATACAGCAAAACTAAGCATCATATATTAAGGAAAGATACAGTTGTTTTCAGACAAACAAATGCTGGCAGAATTCACCATTACCAAGCCCCCACTACAAGAACTGCTAAAAGGAGCTCTAAATCTTGAAACAAATCCTGGAAACACATCAAAACAGAACCTCTTTAAAGCATAAATCACACAGAATCTATAAAACAAAAACACAAGTTAAAAAGCAAAAGCAAAAAACAAAATAAAAATCAAAGTACACAGGCAACAAAAAGCATGGTTAATGCAATGGTATGACACATTTCAATATTAACATTGAATGTAAATGGTCTAAATGCTCCACTTAAAAGACACAGAACTGTGGAATGGATAAGAACTCACCAACCAACTATCTGCTACCTTCAGGAGACTCATCTAGCACACAAGGACTCACATAAACTTAAAGTAAAGGAGTGGAAAAAGACATTTCATGCAAATGAACACCAAAAGTGAGCAGGAGTAGCTATTCTTACATCAGACAAAAGAAATTTTAAAGTAACAGTGGTTACAAGAGACAAAGGGAGACATTATATAATGGTAAAAGGATTTGTCTAACAGGAAAATATCACAACCCTAAACATATATGAACCTAACACTGGAACTCCCAAATTTATAAAATAATTACCAATAGACCTAAGAAATAAGATAGACAGCAAAACAATAATAGCGGGGGCCTTCAATACTCCACTGACAGCACTAGACAGGTCATGAAGACAGAAAGTCAACAAAGAAACAATGGATTTAAACTATACCATGGAACAAATGAACTTAACAGATACATACAGAACATTTCATCCAACAACTACAGAATACACATTCTATTCAACAGTGCATGGAAATTTCTCCAAGATAGACCATATGATAGGCCATAAAACATGCCTCAATAAATTGAAGAAAATTGAAATTACATCAAGCACTCTCTCAGACCACAGTGGAATAAAACTGGAAAGCAACTCCAAAAGGAACCCCCAAAACCATGCAAATACATGGAAATTAAATAACCTGATCCTGAATAAGCATTGGGTCAAAAATGAAATCAAGATGGAAATTTAAAAATTATTTGAACTGAACAATAATGACACAACCTTTCAAAACCTTTGGGACACAGCAAAGGCAGCGCTAAGAGGAAAGTTCATAGCCCTATATGTCTACATCAAAAAGTCTGAAAGAGCACAAATAGACAATCTAAGGTCACACCTCAAGGAACTAGAAAAACAAGAACAAACCTAACCCAAGCCCAGCAGAAACAAGAAAATAACCAATATCAGAGCAGAACTAGACAAAATTGAAACAAAAAAACAAAAAATATAAAAGATAAATGAAACAAAAAGCTGGTTCTTCAAAAAGATAAATAAAATTGATAGACCATTAGCAAGATTAACCAAGAAAAGAGGAGAGAAAATCCAAATAACCTCACCAAGAAATGAAACAGGATATATTATTACTGACACCACTGAAATACAAAAGATCGATGAGATTCAAAGACGGCTGAATAGCAAGAGCTCCAGTCTGCAGCTCCCAGTGTGAGCAATGCAGAAGACAGGTGATTTCTGTATTTCCAACTGAGGTACCAGGTTCATCTTACTGGGGCTTGTCAGACAGTGGGTGCAGCCCACGGAGCAGGGCAGGGCATCCTCTCACCTGGGAAGCACAAGGGGTTGGAGAATTCCCCTTCCTAGCAAAGGGAAGCTGTGACAGACAGTACCTGGAAAATTGGGACACTCCCACCCTAATACTGCACTTTTCCAATGGCCTTAGCAAATGGCACACCAGGAGATTATATCCTGCGCCTGGCTCAGTGTCCCATGCCCATGGAGCCTCACTCACTGCTAACACAGCAGTCTGAGATCCAACTGCAAGGTAGCAGTGAGACTAGGGGAGGGGCCTCCGCCATTGCTGAGGCTTGAGTAGGCAAACAAAGCGGCGGAGAAGGTCCAACTGGGTGGAGCCCACCGCAGCTCAAGGAGGCCTGCCTGCCATTGTAGACTCCACCTCTGTGGGCAGGGCATAGCTGAACAAAAAGCAGCAGAAACTTCTGCAGATTTAAAGGTCCCTGTCTGACAACTTTGAAGAGAATAGTTGTTCTCCCAGCACAGAGTTTGAGATCTGAGAATGGACAGACTGCCTCCTCAAGTGGGTCCCTGACCCTGGAGTAGCCTAACTGGGAGACACCTCCCAGTAGGGGCCGACTGACACCTCATACGGCTGGGTGCCCCTCTGAGCCGAAGCTGCCAGAGGAAGGATCAGGCAGCAACATCTGTTGTTCTGCAATATTTGCTGTTCTGCAGCCTCTCCTGGTGATACCCAGGCAAACAGGGTCTGGAATGGACCTCCAGCAAACTCCAACAGACCTGCCGCTGAGGGTCCTGACTCTTAGAAGGAAAACTAACAAACAGAAAGGACATCCACACAAAAACCCCATCTGTGCATCACCATCATCAAAGACCAAAGGCAGATAAAACCACAAAGATGGGGAGAAACCAGAGCAGAAAGGCTGAAAATTCTAAAAATCAGAGTGCCTCTTCTCCTCCAAAGGAATGCAGCCCCTCACCAGCAATGGAACAAAGCTGGATGGAGAATGACTTTGACGAGTTGAGAGAGGAAGGCTTCAGACGATCAGTAATAACAAACTTCTCCGAGCTAAAGGTGGATGTTCAAACCCATCACAAATAAGCTAAACATCTTGAAAAAAAGATTAGACGAATGGCTAACTAGAATAAACAGTGTAGAGAAGTCCTTAAATGACCTGATGAAGCTGAAAACCATGGCACGAGAACTAAGTGATGCATGCATAAGTTTCAGTAGCCGATTTGATAAAGGGGAAGAAAGGGTATCAGTGATTGAAGATCAAATGAATGAAATGAAGTGAGAAGAGAAGTTTAGAGAAAAAAGAATAAAAAGAAATGAACAAAGCCTCCAAGAAATATGAGACTATGTGAAAAGACCAAATCTATGTCTGATTGGTGTACTTGAAAGTGACGGGGAGAATGGAACCAAGTTGGAAAACACTCTGCAGGATATTATCCAGGAGAACTTCCACAACCTAGTGAGGCAGGCCAACATTCAAATTCAGGAAAAACAGGGAATGCCACAAAGATACTCCTCAAGAAGAGCAACTCTAAGACACACAATTGTCATATTCACTAAAGTTGAAATGAAGGAAAAAATGTTAAGGGCAGCCAGAGAGAAAGGTCGGGTTACCCACAAAGGGAAGGACATCAGACTAACAGTGGATCTCTTGGCAGAAACTCTACAAGCCAGAAGAGAATGGGGGTCAATATTCAACATTCTTAAAGAAAAGAATTTTCAACCCAGAATTTCATATCCAGCCAAGCTAAGCTTCATAAGTGAAGGAGAAATAAAATCCTTTACA
>NW_012116577.1:2846861-2848834 GCF_000951035.1 Colobus angolensis palliatus | reverse complement strand
ATAAAACTAGAACTCAGGATTAAGAAACTCACTCAAAACCACTCAACTACATGGAAACTGAACAACCTGCTCCTGAATGACTACTGGGTACATAACAAAATGAAGGCAGAAATAAAGATGTTCTTTGAAACCAATGAGAACAAAGACACAACGGGCCATAATCTCTGGGACAGAGCTAAAGCAGTGTTTACAGGAAAATTTATAGCACTTAATGCCTACAAGAGAAAGCAGGAAAGATAAAAAATTGACACCCTAACATCACAATTAAAAGAACTAAAGAAGCAAGAGGAAACACATTCAAAAGCTAGCAGAAGGTAAGAAATAACTAAGATCAGAGCAGGACTGAAGGAGATAGTGATACAAAAAAACTCTTCAAAAAAAATCAATGAATCCAGGAGCTGGTTTTTGGAAAAGATCAACAAAATTGATAGACCGCTAGCAAGACTAATGAAGAGGAAAAGAGAGAAGAACCAAATAGATGCAATAACAAATGATAAAGGGGATATCACCATTGATTCCACAGAAATACAAGCTACCATCAGAGAATACTATAAACACTTCTATGCGAATGCACTAGAAAACCTAGAAGAAATGGATAAATTCCTGGACACTTACACTCTCCCAAGACTAAACCAGGAAGAAGTAGAATCCCTGAATACAGCAATAACAGGTTCTGAAGTTGAGGCAATAATTAATAGCCTACTGACCAAAAAAAGTCCAGGACCAGACGGGTTTATAGCCGAATTCTACCAGAGGTACAAAGATGAACTGGTACCATTCCTTCTGAAACCATTCCAACCAATAGAAAAAGAGGTAATCCTCCCTAATTCATTTTATGAGGCCAACATCATCCTGATACCAAAGCCTGGCAAAGATACAACAAAAAAAGAGAATTTTAGACCAATATCCCTGATGAACATTGATGCAAAAATCCTCAGTAAGATACTGGAAAACTGAATCTAGCAGTACATCAAAAAGCTTATCCACCATGACCAAGTGGGCATCATCCCTGGGATGCAAGGCTGGTTCAACATACACAAATCAATAAACGTAATCCAGCATATAAACAGAACCAAAGACAAAAACTACATGATTATCTCAATAGATGCAGAAAAGACCTTTGACAAAATTCAACAGCCCTTCATGCTAAAAGCTCTCAATAAACTAGGTATTGATGGGATGTATCTCAACATAATAAGAGCTATTTATGACAAACCCACAGTCAATATCGTACTGAATGGGCAAAAACTGGAAGCATTTCCTTTGAAAACTGGCACGAGACATGGATGCCATCTCTCAACACTCCCATTCAACATAGGGCTGGAAGTTCTGGCCAGGGCAATCAGGCAGGAGAAAGAAATAAAGAGTATTCAATTAAGAGAAGAGGAAGTCAAATTGTCCCTGTTGGCAGATGACATGATTGTATATGTAGAAAACCCTATCATCTCAGCCCAAAATCTCCTTAAGCTGAGAAGCAACTTCAGCAAAGTCTCAGGATACAAAATCAATGTGCAAAAATCACGAGGACTCTTATATACCAATAACAGACAGAGAGCCAAATCATGAGTGAACTCCCATTTACAATTGCTTCAAAGAGAATAAAATACCTAGGAATCCAACTTACAAGGGATGTGAAGGACCTCTTCAAGGAGAACTACAAACCACTGCTCAACAAAATAAGAGGACGCAAACAAATGGAAGAACATTCCATGCTCATGGATAGGAAGAATCAATATTGTAAAAATGGCCATACTGCTCAAGGTAATTTGCAGATTCAATGCCATCCCCATCAAGTTGCCAATGACTTTCTTCACAGAATTGGAAAAAACTACTTTAAAGTTCATATGGAACCAAAAAGAGCCTGCATTGCCAAGACAACCCTCAGCCAAAAGAACAAAGCGGAAGGCATCACGCTACCTGACTTCAAACTATACTACAAGGCTACAGTAACCAAAACAGCATGATACTGGTAC
>NW_012116577.1:2821105-2845701 GCF_000951035.1 Colobus angolensis palliatus | reverse complement strand
TATATACCCAAAGGATTATAAATCATGCTGCTATAAAGACACATGCACATGTATATTTATTGTGGCACTATTCACAATAGCAAAGACTTGGTACCAACCCAAATGTCCACTAATGATAGACTGGATCAAGAAAACGTGGCACATATACACCATGGAGTACTGTGCAGCCATAAAAAAGGATGAGTTCATGTCCTTTGTGGGGACATGGATGAAGCTAGAAACCATCATTCTGAGCAAACTATTGCAAGGACAGAAAACCAAGCACCATATGCTCTCACTCACAGGTGGGGATTGAACAATGAGAACACTTGGACACCAGGTGGGGAACATCACACACAGGGGCCTGTTGTGGGGTGGAGAGAGTGGGGAGGGATAGCATTAGGAGATATACCTAATGCAAATGACAAGTTAACGGGTGCAGCACACCAACATGGCACATGTACACATATGTAACAAACCTGCAGGTTGTGCACATGTACCCTAGAACTTAAAGTACAGTAATAATAATAATAATAATAATAATAAAGAAATACAAAAGATAATTCAAAACTGCTATAAACACATTTACATGCATAAACTAGAAAACCTAGAAGAGATGGGTAAATTCTTGCAAAAATACAACCCTCCTGGCTAAACTCAGGAAGAATTAGATACCCTGAACAGACCAATAACAAGTAGCGAGATTGACATTGTAATTAAGAAATTACCAACAAAAAAGTCCAGGATCAGATGGATTCACAGCAGAATTCTACCAGATATTCAAAGAAGAATTGGTACCAATCCTTTTGACACTATTCCACAAGATAGAGGGAAAAGGGACCCTTCTTAATTTATTCTATGAAGCCAGCATCACCCTAATACCAAAACCAGGAAAGGACACAAACAAAAAGGAAAACTGCAGACTGATATCCTTGATGAACATAGATGCTGAAATCCTTAACAAAATACTAGCTAATCGAATCCAACAACATATCAAAAAGATAATCCACCATGATCAAGTGGGTTTTATACCAGGGATGCAGGGATGGTTTAACATGCCCAAGTCAATAAATGTGATACACCACATAAACAGAATTTTTAAAAAATCACATGATTATCTCAATAGACGCATTCAATATTCGAAAAACATTCAACAAAATTCAGCATCCCTTTATGATTAAAACTCTCAGCAAAATTGGCATGCAAGGGACATACCTTAATGTAATAAAAGCCATCTATGACAAACCCACAGCCAACATAGTACTGAACAGGGAAAACTTGAAAGCATTCCATCTGAGAACCGGAACAAGACAAGGATGAGCTCTCTCACCACTCCTCTTAAGAATAGTACTGTAAGTCCTAGCCAGAGCAATCAGACAAGAGAAAGAAATAAAGGACATCCAAATTGGTAAAGTGAAAGTCAGACTGTCACTGTTTGCTGAGGACATGATTGTTTACCCTGAAAACCCTAAGGATTCCTCCAGAAATCTCCTAGAACTGATAAAAGAATTCAGCAAAGTTTCTGCGTACAAGATTAATATACACAAATCAGTAGCTCTTCTATATACCAACAGTGATCAAGCAGAGAATCAAATCAAGAACTCAATCCCTTTCACAATTGCTGCAAGAAAAACAACAACAACAACAACTTAGGAATATACCTAACAAAGGAGTCAAAAGACCTCTATAAGGAAAACTACAAAACACTGCTGAAAGAAATCATAGAAGACACAAATAAATGGGACATATCCCATGCTCATGGATGGGTAGAATTAATATTGTGAAAAAGACCATTCTGCCAAAAGCAATCTACAAATTCAATGCAATCCCCGTCAAAAAACCACCATCATTCTTCACAGAATTAGAAAAAACAATTCTAAAATTCATATGGAAACAAAAAAGAGCTCACATAGCCAAAGCAATACTAAACAAAAAGATCAAATCTGGAAGCATCACACTACCTGATTTCAAACTATACTGTAAGACCATAATCACCAAAACAGCATGGTACTGGTATAAAAATAGGCACATAGACCAATGGGACAGAATAGAGAACCCAGAAATAAACCAAATACTTGCAGTCAATTGATCTTTGACAAAGAAAACATAAAGTGGGGAAAGGACACCCTTTTCAACAAATGGTCCTGGGATAATTGGCTAGCCACATGTAGGAGAATGACATTAGATCCTCATCTCTTACCTTATACAAAAACCAACTCAAGATGGATTAAGGAGTTAAACCTAAGAGCTGAAACTATGAAAATTCTAGAAGATAACTGGAGAAACTCTTCTAGACATTGGCTTAGGCAAGGGTTTCATGACCAAGAACCCAAAAGCAAATGCAATAAAAACAAAGATAACTAGCTGGGACCTAATTAAACTTAAGAGCTTTTGCACGACAAAAGCAACAGTCAGCAAAGCAAACAGATAAGCCACAAAGTGGCAGAAAATCGTCACAATCTATACATCTGACAAAGAACTAATATCCAGAATCTACAACGAACTCAAACAAATCAGTAAGAAAAAAAATCCTATCAAAAAGTGAGCTAAGGACATGAATAGACAATTCTCAAAAGAAGATATACAAATGGCTAAGAAATATGTAAAAATGCTCAACATCATTAATGATCAGGGAAATGCAAATCAAAACCACAACACCATACTACCTTACTCCTGCAAGAATGCCCAAATCAAAAAATCAAAAAACAAAACAAAAAAAAAACAGTAGATGTTGGCATGTATGTGGTGAACATGGAATGCTTCTACACTGTTGGTGGTAATGTAAACTACTACAGCCACTATGGAAAACAGTGTGGAGATTCCTTGAAGAACTAAAAGTAGAGCTGCCATTTGATTCAGCAATCCCACTACTAGATATCTACCCAGAGGAAAATAAGTCATTATTTGAACACACATATATTTATTGCATATTTTAACACATTCATATTTATAGCAGCACAATTCACAATTGCAAAATTGTGGAACCAACCCAAATGTCCAGCAATCAATGAGTGGATAAAGAAACTGTGGTGTATATATATATGTATGATGGAATACTACGCAGCCATAAAGGAATGAATTAACAGCATTTGCAGTGACCTGGATGAGATTGGAGACTATTATTCTAAGTGGAATAACTCAGGATTGGAAAACGAAATATCGTATGTTCTCACTGATATGTGGGAGCTAAGCTATGAGGATGCAAATGCATAAGAATGATACAATGAACTTTGGGAACTTGGTGGGAAGAGTGGGAGGGGTTGAGGGAAAGACTACAAATATGGTGCAGTGTATACTGCTCTGGTGATAGGTGCACCAAAATCTCACAAATCACCATGTAACCGAATACCACCCGTACCCTCACAACTCATGGGAAAAAATATATATTTATTTAAAACCAAATATTTTAAAATTTGTGGTTTGAATATTTGAGAAACAAATTTTAGAATAAAGATATAATAAGAAAAAAGTTACGAAAAATGAATGTCATGATGCATGGAAAGTCTCACAACAGGTAGCTAATAGACTAAAATTACCCCGAAGACAGCATTCTTCATTTTCATATGCTCAATGTGTGAACATTCTCTGGCTCTGTAAATGTTCAAAACATCTTTTCAGTTAATAAATCAAAAGGTGAATGCATTTTTGTTCTTCTTGCTTCTTCTATCTACTTTCCTTCTTTAATCCCATTTTAAATTTATTTCAGGTTTATATCAAGATGTGACTTGCTGTTAAGTCTTTGTATATCAGCCCTTCTTTGTGTGTATGTGTTATGTAAGAGTTTTTTTCTACCTCATTCCACCTCTTGCCCAGCTAAAATTAAGCCAAGTAGAAGTAGGGTTGCTAGATAAACAAAGCACTCAGTTAAAGTTGAGTATTAGGGCTGGGCATGGTGGCTCACATCTGTAATCCCAGCACTTTGGGAGGCCGAGGTGGATCACTTGAGGTCGGGAGTTCAAGACCAGCCTGGCCAACGTGGTGAAACCCTGTCTCTACCCAAAATACAAAAATTTAGCCAGATGTGGTGGTGTATGCCTGTAATCCTAGGTACTTGGGAGGCTTAGGTAGGAGAATGGCTTGAACCCGGGAGGCAGAGGTTGTGGTGAGCCAAGATGGTGCCACTGTACTCCAGCCTGGGTGATAGAGTGAGACTCTGTCTCAAAAAATAATTATATAATAAAGTTGAGTATTAGATAGGTAGTGAATCATTTATTTAGTATAAGTATGTCCAAAATACTTCACAAAGGCCAAATATTGCATGGGGTATACTTACACTAAAAATTATTCTTTGTTTATCTGAAATTCAAATTTAATAGGCATCCTATATGTTTGTTATATCTGGCAACCCTAATAAGAGCCATTCATTCCACTGATGTATATGGCTAACCCTGCCCACAAGCATGGCAAAGTCTTAGTTATGTTGATTTAGCCAAAAGAAAATGTTTACAGTTCCTCTTAGTTTTAAACCATAGCGGAAATAAGCTTTTCTCCTTTAGTGAAATAGTCTTCCGTTTGTTTCACCTTTTTCCGTTCTGAATATCTCACTTCTTTTCTTAATTATAACACATTTGAAGGATTGCATTTTTATTTGTGATAAAACTCATAGATTAGAGTATACATACAGGTCACATAAAATACATGAGGATGACAAACCTAATATACAGTGTTGCATAGGTAGTGCGATTAAGAAACTACACATTTATTGTATACAGTGTCATTAATGTCAATGAAATTCTTCTTAGAAGCACTTCTTGTACAAAGAGTATGTTTTCGCAGTTAGCAATAGTACAGGCATGTTAAAAACTACTATTCATAGAGCTACAACCTCAAACCATTCAATGGAATTTGATCTTATGAGCTGGTGTACTGCTTGATAGATGGCCCTGATTTCCAATGATCTTTCCATAACATGCCAGAAAGAAAAGAGACAAGAAGCCTATTACTTTGCAGAAGCAATTACAGAAAATTTGGAACGGTAATACCATTCCTCATTATAATATGCACATTTGTTATATTGCACCTTCCTGAGTTGAACTTTGAAAATGTTAGCCGGATGCAAAGCCAGAATGGATGAATTCATCCCAGGCTGGAGCTTCACTGGTGGTGGTAGTAATTCTGACCATCATAGCTGTCATAGCCTTGCCCTTTAAAGTAGCTGTACTCATCCTCGTAGGCTCGGTAATTGTCCCCACGAGGTTCCCCGTTCTCACTTTCATAGACTTCATATCCATTGTTGTATTCATTGGTGCCCGTGTATTCGTACTCCCCCTCGTATTCAACGGTGGTGGTTTTCCCAAAAGGTGGGGAGGTGGTTCTATAGACTTGTGGTGGGGTTGTAGGTTCAAACCCACCGTTTGGAGAGGTTGTTGTCTTAGAGCTGCCCTTGTCCTGCCCTCCGGTTGCTGTAGTGCCTTCTGCATTGGCTCCAGTGACACTTTCTTCTTCCCCTTCTTCTCCGTTGTCTCCGCCGCTGCTGCCGTTGCCGTTTTCTGCCTCTGTGCTGTTGGTACTGGTGCCGTTTATGCCTTGTTCATTTTCATCCACTTCTGCTTCGCTTTCTTCGTTTCCATTTTCTTCCTCTTCCTCCTCTTCTTCTTCATCACTTTCCTCCTTTTTTGTAGCTTTGTTTGTTATATCCCCAGCCTGTAAGGAAACGTTTGAAAGAACCCAAATCTAGCTGTGAAAAATGTAAAATTTAAGGCCATCACTCATTCAACACAATATTCTATACTGACAGCCTTGTTCTAGGCGTCTTATTTGAATTAAGACCAATTTAATTTACAAAATGATTGGGGGCTTTAAAACTTCAGGATAAATCCCTTTGTCATGGATTTTGATGGGGAAAGTGTGCCATTATTTATAGAAAATGCCTTTCTTGGGGGAGATTCTTCCTATCGTTTTGCTACTCACTTTCTCTGTCTTGGAATTCTCTTCCCTGGAATGTCATGGTACCTCTCAGGACATTTTATCCATGCCTAGATATGTGTTCTTAGTCTTCCGTTATAATGTAAAAGTCAGTGTAATGGGAAGAGAACATGGGAAGAGAACTTGTCTGGCAGAAGATCTTTTCTTATTTGTAAATAGGAAAAGTGTATCTGCTCTCACTTTTTTAATGAGTTAATGAAGATAGTGCAAAATATTATGTGTATAGTGTTAGGATACCCTTAGACTCCAGCAAAAATGTTTAAAAAAGATTGAATATTACCATTACTATTAATGGTAATAATTTCATTTTGGAGGAATAATTCCACTCTTACCTTCTTGGGAAGCTGGATTGCAGCTAACCCTGTATACCACGTGCCAGGTGTGGCGTCCTCTCCATAGCCCAGTGTTGTAGCAGAAAGTGTGGTGTTCTCAGCCTCAGAGTCTTCATCTTCATTTGATTCTTCATTGTTTTCTCCTTCATTTGAAGTCTCCTGTTAGGAATATTCATAGTAAGAGAAATTATTTTACCTGGAAGATAGTTCAAGATTTGTTGGAGCTGTGACTCATTTGTTGGAGGTTTATTATTTGGAAAAACTTTGTATCCCTCAACTGGCTGATCACTCAAAGCCTGCCTTCGCTTATGCCATTTGCACTTCTCACTTCTAAGCGCTCAACTCCAAGTTATTTAATCCTCCTTACTCCACACTGTATTATGTTTTAGATATTTCTGCTTTGTATTTTGTCAATTAAAAAATATTTGTGTTTCAGGCATTTGACACATCATTTGTTTCTGTACAAAGAAGAAACTAAACACTCCAAGAAATTCTTAGTGATATATTATTGCATGAAGGTTTTTTGTTTGTTTGTTTTTTGGTTTTTTTTTTTTTTGACAGAGTCTTGCTCTGTTGCCAGGCTGGAGTGCAACGGTGCGATCTTGGCTCACTGCAACCTCTGCCTCCTGGGTTCAAGCGATTCTCCTGTCTCAGCCTCCCGAGTAGCTGGGACTACAGGTGCATGCCACCATACCCAGCTAATTTTTGTATTTTTAGTAGAAACAGGGTTTCACCATGTTGACCAGGATGGTCTCGATCTCTTGACCTCATGATCTGCCCACTTTGACCTCCCAAAGTGCTGGGATTACAGGCATGAGCCACTGCACCCAGTCTGCATGAAGTGTTTTAAAAAATTAATATTCTTCAAATGAATGTCTATTATAATCTTTAATATTTCATCTTTTGCCTTTATTTTGTGTTGTGAGGCAATTGTTTTTTAACTGAGTTGATCTCAGTGTAATTCGTAGGTAATATTAAAAGTCAGGGTTTCCTATATATAGAATTTATTTAAACAAATACAGGAAAATTGAATTCATTTCAACACATTTTAAGAGATTGTAATAACTTTTAAAGTTTAAAACAAACAAAGAAATAAATATTTAGCCTGCCTATTATTAAAACAAAGTGACTAAAGCACCACATGTTTATTTCATCAAATTTGTAAATTTCACTATTTCAGTGAAGGGTTGCAGTGCTACCAGAGTATACCGCAAACAGTCTCCAAGCTAATTGTGTCAAATATCCCCAAAACACTGTGCTGTTTGTTTATTGTTTTATGTTTATGCTTTATTCCAATAGATCTTTCAGAGGTAGAAGGAGAAATTAATGCTAGCATCCTTAGAAAGTTCCCCAGAGTAGAATACACTATTTGCATTTGAAAAATCTGATTGGGTTATATGACTCGTATGAGGTCAAATAGACAGCAGTTTATTGGTGGCAGGGTCACCACTAAAGGCCCAATATCCAACTTTTACGTTTTCTCTTGCAACACCTTTTCTTTTCCCAGATACTTTATTTAAGGATGTTCCACTGCACATGAGTTAAATAGGAAAATAGGTCAATCTGTTGATGGGTATGAGGCTTCACAAATTTTATTGGATAGAAAACTAGCACTAATTTGGGCTTACAAAGATATTATCAACTCACTAGACTGGCTAACGAGACTGAAAGAAGCAAGTGTTGGTGAGAATGTGGAGCAACCGGAACCCTCATACACTGATGGTGGGAGTTTACCTGAGCACGTCTGTTTTGGAAAGCTGGTTGCCATCTAAGGTTGAATATATGCCATAGTAGATTTTGACTCTGAAATTTCACTTTGGGTGAAACGGCCTCCAGAAACGACTATGTATATGTTCACCAGAAGAAGTTCTAGAAAGTTCATAGCAGCACTTTGTAATCACCCAAACTTGGAAACTACTCAACTGCCCATCAACAGAAGAATAACACATTTTGGTACATTCACATAATGAAATACTGACAATGAGAATAAATGACCTACAACTACAGAACAACATGGATGAATCTCTAAATTTGAGAGCGAAGAAGTGACACACGAAGAGTAAATGAAGTATGATCCTACATTTGTAATATCCAAAAACAGGCCAAAGTATTAAGAGTCAAAATAGTGGTTGTCTTTTTTGGGGGTTTGTTAATGAATGGAATGGAACACAAGGCATGCACTGCTTTTTGATATGAGTGCTAGTTTCACTTATGTGTTCAATTTCTGAAATTTCAATGAGATGTATAATTAGGATAATTTTATTATGTATATTTCAATACAAGTTTCTTTTATGAGACTAAATAGTTTAGGAGTGGAAAAAGAAAATGTGTGATCACCAAATAGAAAATATGCCTAAGTGTTCTCCTCATGCTACTTTTAATGAATGAAGTTTGTTGCATTTTTTCCTCTGAAGTTTCAAAACCAAACCACCAGATATTTACTGGGCACCATATATGTATAAGAAATGATGCTAGACAGCATAAGGAGATATAAAACTGGGTAGCATGGCTCTTCCCCAAAGCAGGGATTTTAACCTATCGTCATGCGGTGTCTGCAGATACATTCTGGGAAGATCTTAAGTGTTCAGAGTTCCTTGGCAAAATTTTGTGTGTACTTGATTTCATCAGAACCCCCAAAGAAGTCCTAGTCTTCCTCAATCCTCAACCACCACAACAACGAATGAAGAGCCACTCCCAAAAGATATGCAATCTAGTTGGGAAATGTAGTTGGCAAGGCAATTTTACAATCACTGTACAGCAAAGAGCTATAACTAAATGGATAACCCTAGCCTAGTTCTTGTGTAAGATTGCTATGTGGAACTCCAGGAGAAATTTTGTGGGATTTAGTGGGTGGCATTTTTCCTGGTACTGGCTTAACATTCTTGTAAGGCCTTCCTTCAAGCTGTTAGTATAAATTATGATACGGGAAATGTTGCTTTTATAGTTAAAAATATACCAAACTAATGATTCGTCACCTTTCAAGTTCCCACGTCATTTTGTTTTCAAGATAGCTGTTAATACATGATCCATTTTTGATTATCATTGTCTGTTCATAAATAGCACCTGAGAATACCTGAATTTAAAAGGTTCCCAAACCAGTGGATAGCTATAATTGACTATGCGGGAAGATGCATCCTAATTGGTGTGTTTCCTTAGGTAAGAATGTCAGTTATAAACATGGTAGCACAATTTCCAAGACATGTAGATGAATCTTAGCCCGGGACTACACTAATCTGTAAAACTATATGGGAAGATATTTATATACCTATGAATTTTATTATTACCCAAAAAGACGTATCCCTTTTTTTGTTTTGTTTTGTTTTTGTTTTCTTTTTCTGCGACAGAGTCTTGATCTATTGCACAGACCGGAGTGCAGTGACAGGATCTCGGCTCACCGCAACCTCCACCTTCCAGGTTCAAGCAATTCTCGTGTCTCAGCTTCCCGAGTGACTGGAATTACAGGTGCATGCCACCATACCTGGCTAATTTTTGTGTATTTAGTAGAGACGGTGTTTCACCATGTTGGCCAGGCTGGTCTCAAACTCCTGACCTCAAGTGATCCGCCCACCTTGGCCTCTCAAAGTGTTGGGATTACAGGCATGAGCCACCACACCAAGCCTGAAATTTTTGTTAAAAAGAATAACCCTACTTTGTGGGTTATGAAAGGCTGATGAATCACAATAATACTGTAGAGGATGTAAACTAGTTTTTACATACTACCCTCTTGGTAAATTAAGTTTTAAAGTTCAGTCCTTAAAACAAGTCTTGCACTGAGTTTAGGATTATTATTCATTTGTCTTCTAACATCATGTTCTATCCACCTAAATAGAAGTAATGCTATCTGCTGCTTTTTGTCAGATTTTATACTACTTCCGTTGCTTTTTATCAGATTTTATGCTACTTCTACTTAAAAGGGAGACATTTTTGGTTTTGAGCACCATTTGTAAGTAACTTCAACCCCAAACTGCAATAGTGTTTTAAACAGGTAATGTTAGTGGATTCTAATTTAAATAAAATTTTACTTATCCAAAATAGGATTTTGTGGGCAGTTAGTAAAGTGACAATGGCTATTTGCTGAGTCCAGACTGCAATAGACTAGTTTCCTATTTGTTTTTTGTGCTGTCTGCTTTATTACGAAAAGATTGCAGAATTCCTTACCTCTTCTTCCTCCTCCTCTTCCGAACTATCATCTCCATATTCTTCGGATGAGTCACTACTGCCCTAAAAATATATATACATGTATGTATACACTTATCTGTGTACAAATATATTCAACAGCAATTTAAATTTCCTGCTAATTGAATCACAATAAAATACACACAAATATTTACTCAATCTAATTAGTATTACCATCTTGATTGATTTGTTTACTAAGAACTGACTGCATACTGATGTGAGAAAGATAGATTAGACATGCAAAATGAAGTTAGAGAAAAATAGGCATTTTACTATGATCAAGATACGAATTGGATATCCCATTTGTCAACTTCCAAAGCGTTGACAATATATTGACACATTTTTTATGTAAAAACTAGGGCAATGAATCACAGAATTGTTTAACTTTGAGAGAACAAGTGGATTATCTGGTCCAATTTTTAAATTTTATGGAGAATGAATCAGCAGCCTAAAAAAGTTGTGACTTCTCCAGCAGGTTCAAGGCAGACCTTGGGCTAAGATATAGTTAACATTTTAAAATTTTATTTATAAAACATAAAAGAAATCATTCAGTTTACTATAAAATGACAGTTGCTATAGATGATTCTCTTACATAGTGAGCTCTCCTGTTGAATTTAAGTTAGCATTTAATTTAACAAAATTTAATTTGCATATAATTTTTAGTGTCTTTAAATTTAATTAAAGTCAGTTACTAAAATGAAGTTAATTTATACATGTGAAGTAAAAGTCTTATGATAGAAAAAATTTATTCATTTAATTATTTAGGAGGTTATATAGAGCAACATCCCTCTAACAAGTTCAGTGTTGAATGAGAAGAAATTAGGATTTTGTATACAAAAATATAATTATAAGCTAATGAGTTTTGCTACTTTTTGAAAGGAAATGTAAATTCCAACCTAAGATTCTGTCATTTCCTTCCCTGCAATTTTTAGCTTTGATTCTGATGATCCAGTTAAGTGTCTTGCATTTAGAAAATATATCTGCAGAAGGATCTCTAATTTTTACAGATATGTATGTGTTAGAAATCAGATGTAAGACAACATTCATGTCCAGGTCCTGTGGGACTGTCCCTGCTGGCTCATTCTTCAGATGGCCACATCATCCACCCAAGGAAAGGGAATGCTTGTCACCTCAAGCCAGGAATAACCTCAGGTGGAAAAGAGAATAATTAAACCTGTTCTTCCAGTGCCATGACCTCAACAGTTGTGCCTTCCTCTAGGGTGAGTAGATTATTATATTTGAACGGTTTCTATTTATTAGTTAACTTAATTATAGAGGACAGTATATTTATGCAATCAGAACTGTTTCTCTCAGTGGGGGTATTTCAATCACTTTACATGCTCCTTCACCTCTGTCTTTCTCCCTAGCTCAACCATATCACTCTTTGATTAGTGTCTGCAGTGAGAACACTTTAAAAGCTATATGAAATGCCTTGAATCTTTGGCATTGTTTTCCTATTTTTCATTTATGCCTTATTACCAATTTGTTACTAAGTCCAATTGATTCTCCAAGAAGTCTTTCATCTATCTACACAGATAGATGAGAGAGTTCTGAAATGGAAGACAATTCCAAAAACCCACAACTCTTCTATCATAGCTGAGATGAGTCTGATAAAAGAAACGTAAGATTAAATTCTTGCCTTCTATGAGTTCACACACTAATAAAATATCATTTGAATCACAAAAAGACAATTTTTGCAATTAAGAAGGTTAGGATGTTAAATTTACTTACACTTTCATTTCTATAGTCTAGCAGATACATAAGCCGTAGTAGATAGCTTGCTGATAACTTTGCAATCCAAATAACATATTTCATTGTAACTTGGTAGTTTAGAAATGATTGTATATAAACACAGATTTGTTTGACGAAAACATGAATTTCAAAGCCAATACAGCTTAATGCATTTTGGGGTGACAACTTGGGCACTAAATACCTAACGATACTCTTAAAGAAAATCAAATTTTGTAAAGCAGAAGAATGGGTCATGAGTACTAGGTCAGACAGTTGGATTGAGAGATATATTTTATACAATTTTATTTAAAAACAACCATCTTACAAATTCTACATTAGTTGAGATGGGCCTATCTGCATATAATTTGTGAAAAAATTTGTATATTGAAGATCTCCTTGATCTACAAACCTCAGGTCTATCACTATTGAGAACTGTAATGCCTCCGAATATTGCTTCACTATGGACATTTTAATTGGCCCACACATACATATCTGTAAAAATATCCAGATGGGAATGAATATCTCTCTATGTACCTAATATTTCAGAAAAGTCTAGGAGCTAGTCAGAGACTTGAATTTATTATCATTTCCATTTAGTTTAAAAAAGAGAAAGAAGCAAACTTTCAAATAAGCACTGTATATTTATGGGCCTGAGGTGAACCAAAGAAGGGAATACAATTCTGAAAACCCACAATTCTTGTTTCATTCATGCTCATATTTTTGTGGCCACACAAATTCCCCATAATTATGTTGGTTCTAGAAATACTTTAAAATGATCATTTCCTATCATTGTAGGGGTTAGAGATGGATTAGCCCAACATATGGTAAGATGCAATGCCAAGCCACTGTGCTGAGGCATCGTTTTCAGCATCCTGACTGCTTTTGGTGTCTCAAGAGTCCTGAGTCAAGTGGTGCATAATTGGTGTCCTGAACCCAAACTGCATAGTACTAAAAACAGTGCAATCCTAGTTTGTTGTATATTTAAAATCAACACCACACCCTCTGGTTTTCAAAGGCACCCTTCACAGGTAACCCAGCAAAATTGGAAACTCTTATTTTTAGTTTTAGTTATTTTTCTTTTTGTTTACAAATTTAAGGGATGGTTTGTTTTTCTCACAAGCTTTTTTCGTGCACGTCATGAATTTCTCTTTTTCCTCTGCAGTTTTACCATTATAATTGTGCTCCAGTGTATGACATATTACTCTAGTGACCCACACAGATTAAGGTGAAGAAAATCTTCAGAAATTACCAATGATTATCACGGTTTTTTAAAAATAATGACCTCTGATGTTTATGAAGTCAAATTTTCCCCTACCAATTAAAGGACTCGGCAGTGCCACATGTAAACAGCTGTCTGACAGTTTTGAATCAGCTGTAATAGGACAGCCAGTGACCTTATCACTGATGGAATTGGTCAACAACTGATAAAACCGTCCACTTTCGTCTGTGAGTTAGCACAAACACCAGAGCTCGATGTGCTACTGTGTTTGTTTTTATTATATCATTCTAGACTGTACCCAAATGACCCAAATGATTTTACTCTGTGTATATGTCTGCTTTAAAAGAGAACTTAGAAAATAAACCTTATTTCCCTAAAAACAAACTTCTTATAGTAAGCAGTCTTTCTGACTGAATTTCAGTGAGAGTTGAATTTAGGTGTTTTATAAATTTGATCTTCTTTAAATTATAATAGAAATTAAACTGAAGAAAAATGAATTTCTGTATTTACCTGAACTGGAAATCGTTTTAAAGGAGGATAAAAGTAGGCGTGCTTGTAAAGATAATATCGTGGCCTGTACTTAAAAACCTGCAAAAACAAAATAAATGATATATTCATGTTTAATATACAATACATATACAGCAAGTATAATCAGGCCAAGGAAGTATGCTAAAATTAATTACCCCATTTTCTTCAGAATCCTCTATTTTGATTCTTCGATGCAAATTTTTCATCTGTTTTAAAGAATATTTAATTGTGACATAATTTTTCTTTTACATAAAAAGACAAAATTGAAAATAACTGTAGGTTTTTGATAAAGAACTTACTGAGAAAGCACAGGCCATTCCCAAAATGCTGAGCAAAATTAAAGCAGTCTTCATTTTGGCGATTGCTTCTGGAAGTAATGAAGTGGTAAGGTTAATAAAATATTAAAACTAAGTGCAAAACTTTTTTGCTTATACTCAAAGATGAAGTATTTAATTTGTTTTCATTTCTGTGTAATTATCACTTTGACTGATTAAAACTAAATTATAGCTTTTATTTTCAAATTCTTACTTCCATTTAAGTAACATAGAACTGACTTAACCCATCCGTTTATATAATCATGAGTTCTGTACTTGGTTTTAACCTATGTTCTGTGATTTGTGAATGGAAGACCTTTTCATTACTGCAAGAGATTTTGAATACTTAGGGTACTTCACACTGGTGTAACAGCCCTCTTAATATTGACATGGGAGTGTCAGCTAAGTGAATTGAATTGTTAGTGTAGTTGTGTGCCCTGTTTGTTTGTTTACAATTAAAAACTCGACCAGGTGTGGTGGCTCATGCCTCTAAAACCAGTACTTTGGGAAGCCAAGGTGGGCAGATCATTTGAGTCAAAGAGTTTGAGACCAGACTGGGCAACATGGTGAAACTTGTTCTCTACAAAGAGTGCAAAACTTAGCTTGGCATGGTAGCGCACACCTGTAGGCCTAGCCACTAGAGAGGCTGAGCCTGGGAGGCCAAGGTTGCAGTGAGCTGTGTTCATACCACTGTACTGTACTCCACCCTGGGCAACAGAGGGAGATCCTGTCTCAAAAACAAAACAAAAAAAGCAAAAATCACCGATAACCTATAGGCAATTTCCAGCTTCTGTATAGGTTTTGGGCTAAAAATTTTTTTGTAAAATGGAAAGTAGGAGCTATTTTCCTCTGAATATCTTGGAATAATTGGTGTGTGTGTGTGTATGTGTGTGTGCGTGGTGTGTGTGTATGGGTGGGTGGATAAGACACACAGAGAGAGAGGCAGAGAGGATCCATAATACATGAAATACCACACTGATAGCATGTAGCACCCAACAGCCACTCCCCTAAGGATGCTTCCATGAGAAGAGTTCTTCAGAGTTTTGCCTTGGGGTATCGGGGCAAATTTCCTCAAATTAAATTGCTCTCCAGCTCCATTTAAGTTTTCCATCTGCTAGTGTGTGAGACTGTACTGGCATGGATTAGGAGCTCTCCAGGGTTAGGGTGACAGACATGGATGAAAATTTCAATTCTATGGAACAATTGAAGATGCAGCTCTCAAAGTGGGAATAGGGCCTGAATAATCTTGGGGCTTGGAGCCATGCAAGGAGCCTCAGTTCCACATAAATTCCTCATGAGTAAAAGGAGATAGTCAAATGCTATCCTATTTTAATTTTATTCTATTTAATAAAATTGTATTTAAAATTATATCATAATAGGGGTTGGGCAAGGTTAGCTGAAAGCCTACAAACGCTCAGCCATTTACATTTACATACACATTTAACTATTAGCACCTTCTCATACATAGTCACAGCTCTGGCAATATTTTGGAAGCAAAATGTAGTGGTGATGGCAATTTCCCATGAATACATTTCAAAAAGTAATATTTAAAATGTGCAAAACAATGTCATATATTGAACTCTGCTGGCAAATTTTGTGTTGTGTCATCATCAGCCAAGATTTTTTGCATCCTAATTGAGTATTTGACACTAAGTCCTGGAGATACTGTCTTGGGTCCTAAGTCACATTCTTTTTGTGTGGCAGAGTGAGTCTTTGGGTTTTGGTGCCCGTACAGTTTCTCACAGTCCTATCTTAGTAAAAGTCCTTATTGGCCACATGGAAATAAACAGGCTTTGTTTCTGAAGGAGCCCATCTTTTTAGGCAGCACTGATTGCTATTGGGGTGGTCTAAATAATGCTTTGAACTTTGCCAGCTGTGACCAAGCCCATCAGCAAAACAGAAAGATTATTGCTTTGCCACTTTATGAAAAGGGTCGGAATATTTATCATATTTTAAAGAGCTAAAAACTTAAATACATAGAATTATAGAAATAGTTTTGATTACATAAATTTCTCATAACAAACTATAAAAATAACCAGATGAAAAGATGACAGAAATAATAATAATGACACAAAGAACCAAGTAGTTCATGTAGGCAGAATTGATTGCCTATATAAATCTAATTTTATTTACTTTGTGAGTGACAAAAAAGCAAAGACCTCTATAGTGACCACTACTAACCCAGACAGCAATTCAAACATTCTTAAAGGAGAGTTTTGAGGATTTAATTTCAAGTTTTATTGGGAAGAGTATGATAAACTACCAACAGTATTTATTTCTCTAGTTAGTACAATGTATTTTCTGTTCTGACTTTAGAGCTATAGGAAACATTAAAACCTAATGTTTAATATGTTGAAAAGACAACATAAATACTTGAAGTACAGACTAGGTGTAGTTTGTAGAGAAATATTCATATATCTAGGCAGATTTGCAAATGCAAAATAGTATTTCAATTAGGTTATCTTGAATGCATCAGATGAGAAAACAAACAGTCAAGCTATGATGTGCAGAGAACGAAAGTAAGAAGCATAATGTAGTTTATGTGCATAATATTAAGAACTTGTTTACGTGCTGAGGTTAACAAGTTTAGCCTTTTGGAAAGAATTTAAAATCTGAAGTGCCAATTTAATGATAAATAATTATTAAACCAGGTACAATGCAATAACATCATTTAAATGAAAAATTCAAAGCCAAGTTCAGAAATGTAAACTGTGGAGTGTCCAATTTTATGATAATGAAGTTGTTCTATTAAATCTTACCCTCTGGCAGTCCTGGAGTGAGGAAGCAGGCTCACGGCAGTGAGTGGCACAGATTGAGTATTTCCTCTGCTCTCTCACTCACCCATTCACTTGCTCTTGCTGGCTATAAACTCTTCTTTGCCTTCCAACAGCCAATCACTGTCACGACCAAGGTGATGTCAGAACGTGGATTCTCACCAGAAAACCCCCAAACTTCAACACTTTTTCAAGACACAGGCTCCGTTGAATAAACATGAACGTGGTTCTAGAGCCAAGAGGTTTGCATTGTGGAATTTAATTGAAGGTTTAGGGGAAGATGAATAGTTTGGGTTCCGAATATATATAATAATATACTGGATTTGAATTAAAATAAATAGCAAAGGATTTAACCTTTTAAAATTTTCATAATTATGCAAGTTTTCACTATGTTGAAAGAAAGGAAAGCTTACTGTCATTAGATATAATTTTACATTAGTTTAGCTAAAAAAAGAAAGAAAAACTAAGTAATAAGGGAAAGGAGTGGATCAACAATCAGTATTTCCATATCAACTATTTTATGTTTTGTCCTGAAATATACTTTAGTGACTCATAAATTAAAGTTGATATGATTAAGTCAGTCAGACTTTGTACGATATAGTTGCTAAAACATGATGCTGAATATAAAAGTTAGAACTTTTGAGAATCATACCACTGAAAGGCAGATTTTATATTTTGTTTTGTAAATTAAATCTCTGTATATTGTCCATTTATGTGGCCCTTCCTGTCATGCATGTGAGGTCAGCTCATTTTTTTTCTTGGGCTTCCATATACCTCTTTTCTATTCATTTTCATATTTTTTATGGGTGCTATAATTTATTACTGTTATTTTCTAAATCCATAAGGCAGAATCAAAACTGGGAAATTTCAGAATACAAACTTTTCCTATTATACTTTCTCTAAACACAGGATGAAATAAAAGACATATGTTCTTAAGAATATGATAAATGTATGTCCTGGAAAAATATATGCTTGACAAATAAGAGAAGTGGTGTGCTTTACTTGAAGGGGCCCTCTAGGCAAAAAGTTCTCATCTAGTGAGCTGGGCATCCTGGTTTATTATGTAACTTCTTTTTTATTTATTTATTTATTTATTATTATACTTTAAGTTCTAGGGTACATGTGCATAATGTGCAGGTTTGTAATGTTTTCGTATGAGTATAACAAAGTGACTAGAGCTGGCAGGAGTGATCCATTGTTTTTGAAATGATTCATGAAAACCAACCCCACAAGGAATGAATTGATAAACTAAAATCCTAGTTTTTTAATTTACAAAGGGAAATCTAGCTTAATAGTTTGCGTATTCTCCTAGTCCAATCATTTTATTCTTCCTCCAGTTGCTAAGTCTGCTTGAGAAATCAAAAATTAATGAATATCATTTTTAAGTTGTGTGCCAGTCACCCAATTAGATTCTTTGAATAAGTCATCTTTTCTTTCATAAAAGTTACTTGGAAAATACAAACTCATAAAAAGAGAAGTTGGATACATTCTTTCAATTTAATTTAACCCCATCAATGTAGTTTAATTTACCAAACCTTGAATTATAGAGCTTTTCACTGAGCCATACTATGATATAGGATATGAGAAGAAAAACAAAAAAATACGGTTTCTGTCTAAACATTTCACAGTTGTGCAAGGCAGATAGACATATAGCCATGGGATACAGTAAGCTTGAATTACACAGCTTTTCACTGAGCCATACCGTGACATAGGATATGAGAAGAAAAACAAAAATATATGGCTTCTATCCAAAAATTTCACAGTTGTTCAAGGCAGATAGACATATAGCCATGGGATACAGTAACCTAAATATCTACAAGATTCCGAGGTGCTGTGGAATGAGAGAGGTTTACTACTAATTGGCAAAAGAGCAGTGGAGCTGGACCCTTACACAAGAGTAGGAATTTGCTAGCTTGTCAAGAAGGAGAGGTTGTCAAGAAGGAAGAGAGAAACATTCTTAGGAATGTGTTCAAATGTTATAAAGACATATGAAACCACATAACAACACCATCCTGTATTTACTGAGCAACGGCTCACATGCAGGTTCTTCACCTCCACTATTTCACTCATTCTTCATACACATAGAAAATAATTCTTTGAGATTATTCCCATTAGAGAGGTGAGGTATATGAGACATAGTCCTGGTAAGTATGCCTTGTATTGCACAACTAGTAAATGGGGAAATTCAAGGATCAAAGTCAAGTATGTCTAATTTTAGAGCCCATACTTTTAATCACTACATATTCCTGCTAGCAGATCCAGAAAACTTCAATAATTCAATAGGTTGGAATACTGTGAGTGAAAATAGTGACACATGAGGTTGGTCAGCTAGGCAAAGCCAGATGATGGAGGGACCTGTCTGTCACACGAAGGAGTATGAACTCCATCATGAAAACCAAGAAAAATAACATATTCAGATTTTCAGTTGGAAAAAATCTTTTGTTAACAAGGCAGCAGTGACTGAAGAAGCAAGAGTGTTATGGAGAAGAGCAGCTCCTCTAATTGTAGTGGTCCAATAAATCAACAATAAAGTCTGAAATAATGCAGTGACAGTGGGAATGGCGAGGAGGGAACAAATGAGAGCGATGTTAAATAGATACCGTCAGTAGGACTTAGTAGAAGTAAGAGAGGTGGAGAAGCCTAGGATGACTTCTGGATTTCTGGCTTGAATAATTTTGTGAGTGGTGCAACCATGTCTTATGATGTCTTATGCAACACCTAATAGACCACCTGCTACATTCTAGTGACTTAGCAAGGTTTTTTTGATAATAACATGATATAATGAAAGAGGTAGAGACTGAGACTCAAAAGTCTGAGGTTTAAATCTTGACTCTCCCACTAACTTGATTCTACCTTTTAACCATTCTGAGACTTCAATTTAAAACATCTTTAAAAAGTAAGGGACTTTTCACCAAAAAGAAGAAACCAATCATTATGTGTGCCTTCACACTCATGGAGCATTCTGACCAAATAAATGAACTTGAATCTGATCAGGCCTCTATATCTACCAGGTTAGAGGAAATGCAAGAATAGAAGAACATGTAAAATAAGACCATTGAGATGCATTCAGGAAAATCCAGATCATGGGCAGCTTTATTAGATGCCTTACCTCATTTCTTCAATAAAACAGAAGCAAAAATAAAAAAGAAGGAAAGGGAAACTCAAATTATAAAGACTTTAGAGACATTTCTAAAGAAATTATGAAAGAATTGGAAAAATGTTGAATGCTGATCAGCATTTTATAGTATTAAGAAATTATTGTTATTATTAAGGAATTATATTAGTATTAAGTAATTAAATAAACATATAGTTAAGTATATATTAGTATTAAGGAATAGTATCATCACACCTACAACTGGTGCGATCGTATTATTATTATTATTATTATTATTATTAGGCTTTAAAAGAATTCTTGTTTTTCAGAGATAAAATAGTTATCTGAGGGTGGCGAAATGATTAAACAAGATTGGCCACAAATTGATAATTGTCAAATTATTGATAAATTAATGGTAATTCATGATATTCATCTCCACTTTTGTATATGTTTGAAATGATCTATAAATAGTTGTTTAAGGAAATGATAGAACTATTATAGGTGATCTCTAAGACTGTTTCAATTTATAATATACTGTGATGCCTTAGTTTCAACACAGCATTAACCCTAACAAACCTTTTCCAACAGTCCTCTATCTACTAAATTGATTAGATTTATTCATGTATGCTCATTAAAGCATTTTTTCCCTAAGGAATAGTACTAGAGGAAAAGAATCACAGATCCTTACTAACTTTGCTCTTTCTATAATCAGGACTGTCCCAACAACAGTTTTTACTGCAGTTCTCATGATCATAACATTCTTCTTCATTTAAACAGGTTATAAACTTATTCCCTTAGATGGTATGTGAGCATAGGTTCATCTCACTGGCCCACCATGACCAGCTGCTGTGTAAGATGAATACATTCTGGCAAAACCCCACACTCACTGTAATGTACCTGCCACATACACTCAGTTGTCAAATCCTATTAATACCACTTTCATGTTTCCTTTGGAATCCAGCCTTCTCCCTTCTTTCTTGTCAGTTCTGTCTTTGTTCAAGTTCTCATTACTACTTTTCAGGCTAGTAATATTCTAATCCCAGGCACCTTGCCTATTTCCCCTTACAATCAATTCTATGGCTATAGGATTTGGAATCAAATATTAAAATCTTAGTGCTGTCTTTTGTTAGCTTTGATTTTTAAATTTTCAAACTTTTTCAAATTTTATCTTGGAAAAAACACTTAACATGAGATCTACTGTCTTAAATTTTTAAGTCAGTATAGGCCCAATATTATACAGCAGATCTCAAGAACCTAAGCATTTCGCATAAGTGAGAGTTTATGCCTATTGATTAGCAACTTCTCATTTTCCTCTTCCACTAGCTCTGGACAACCACCATTTCACTCTTTGATTCCATGAGTTTGACTATGTTAAATATCTCATACAAATAGAATTATGCCATTCTTGTTCTTCTGTGATTGGCTATTTCACTTAGCATAATGTCCCCAAGGTTCATCCATGTTGCCTCATATTTCAGACTTTCCCTCTTTTTTAAGGTTGAATAATATTCCATTTATGTATATACCACATTTTCCTTATCCATTTATTCACTGATGGATATTTAGGTTGTTTCCACATCTAGCTATTGAGAATAGTGATGCAACAAACATGGGGTGTTAGTATCTCTTTGAGATTGGACTCAAATTCCTTTGAGTAAGTACCCAGATGTAGGGTTGCTGTATTATATACAGACAATCCCCAAATTACAATGGTTTATGACTTTTTTGACATTACAGTAGAGTGAAAGTGATACACATTCAATAGAAATCATACTTTGAGTACCCATACAACCCTTCTGTTTTTCACTTTCAGTACAGTATTCAATAAATTACATGAGATACTCAACACTTTATTATAAAATAGTCTGCATGTTAGATGATTTGCCTAACTACAGGTTAATGTAAGTGTCCTGAGCACATTTTAAGGTAGGCTAGGCCAAGCTATGATGTTCAGTATTAAATGCATTTTTGACTTAATGATATTTTCAACTTCCAATGGGTTTATCAGGATATAACCCCATTATAAGTTGAGGAACAGCTGTAGTTCTATTTTTAATTTTTTGAGGAAACTTTCTACTATTTTCTGCAGCAGCTGCAACATTTTGCCATCCCACCAACAATGTACAAGGATTCCAGTTTCTCCACATCCTTGCCAACGCTTGTACTTTTTGTTTTTATAATGGCCATCACAACAGGTATGAGGTGCTATCTCACTGTGGTTTTTCTTTGCAATTTCCTGATGATAAGTGACATTGAGTATCTTTTTATGCATGTTGACCAAATGTATGTCTTATTTGGAGAAATGTCTATTTAAGTCTTCAGCCAATTTTTAGTTGATTTATTAGGTTTTAAAAATTGATTTGTAGGAGTTTAAAAATATATTTTTGAAACTAACCACTTATTAGACACCTGGTTTGCAAATAGTTTCTCCCATTTCATAGGCTGCCTTTTTGCTAGCTTTCAAAGACTTTGGGCAAAACTCCCTCAATGTAAAAATATCTAGACCCTATTCCCTTTCCAAACTCATTTAGTCTTTCTTGCTTGCTAGAATACATTTCAAGATGCCTTATATAAGACTCATGAATAGCCAAGACTAAAAAAGGAGATAAATACTTTTCAAATATATTTCTCACGTAAAGTCTCTTTGCAGCTCTTATCTGAAAGCTTAAGAAGCGAGAAATTTTTGGATTCTAGCTTAGAATGACATAATTTTTATGTCAAAATTTTATATGACAAAATTTTTCTATCAGAAAAATGTTAAAATATTGGCTATGCCAATATTATATTTATTTCTAAACTCTCTGCTATTTCTTTCATGTTCTTTACATCCAGCTTGCTCTCTGAAACCAAAAGGTAATGTCTAGTTAGGGCACCAACCCTCACCTTTACAGTATTCCGCTGAGCTGTCTGGCCATAACCATAATTACTCTTTAATCCTCCATCACTAGACCCTTCGATAGGCAGTCCAAGAACATTTCATGGCCCTTTAACTCTCCTAATTTCCAGTACTCATTCTGCCTTCCATCCAGCCTTATCTGCTCAAACTTTGCCTAGGTTTTCCATCACTAAGTATCTATGTCTAGGACTTTATATAATCAGTTAACTGGTGTTGTTTATTGAGGGCTTGTAAGTCTGAGTGGTGAGGGATATAAGAGACAGGTTTCATCTTGGGAACTTAAAATAATCAAAGCTCTACCTCTTGTCTTTTGTCCCAGGCCTCCCCTGTTTACGTGAAGGTCAAATAGTACTCTTCCTAACCCCACCCAATTTCCCAGAAAAACCTTCATGTATTTCATAAGCCAGAAATAGCAAATACCAAACTTGTACCTACTATAGATGCTTATTTAAGACCATCATGTTCTCTTACTATAATATTGTGTCCTTATGCGGCGGTGGTGGTGGTGATGGATGTGTGTGTCCATGTCATCTGTTTTTTATTGTGATTTACTGAAGGGCAAGGATTGCATCTGTTTAAATTGCTTTATGTGGAGTCAGGGAAACCACATCTATGGTTATTTACATGAGACTAGAAGTTCTCATAGAATTCGACATCAGGTGAATTAGTAAGATGTCTCAATTGAGTCCTTGCCCTTTCTAAAAGAGAGGTCGAAGTTCAACACACAACACTATTTGCAGATGATAGATCTGAGGGCAGAGTACTTGTAGACTCTTCTCTGTGATGCGATTCATGTACCCAAAGGAAAGCTCTTGAGTTCATTTCTCCCTTTCCCAATCTTCATTATTCAAGAATTAGGAAACTTGAATCAGCGAATGAAGGTTAAATCTTGCTGGATCTATCTATAGCCTTCCCAGGCAACTTTCTCTCCCAACTGTATTATCGATTTCTCCCTATTGGCTGTTTTTCATTGGCACTTAATTTTCAAGTCTCTTCCATAAAACAAAGAAACAAAAACGCCCTCTCGCTCATACACATTCACACCTAGTTTCTCGTAGATCTCTTGCTTTCTTTTCACAGCCAAGCTTCTAGAAACTTGCCAACATTCGATGACTTAATTTTTTCACCATCTACTCACTCCTCAACCTACTGCAATATCACCTTTGCCTCCACAACTCTGGAAACAGGTACCAATGACTTCTTTCTTGTTAATCAGTGAGTTTTTGCTTGTTAACTAGAATGGACACTTTTCAGTCACTTTCCTACATGGTTTATATGGCAGTTCACACCACCAACTACTTCATCTTCTTTCAAAAGCTCTACCTTTCCACCATACCCATGGTACTGCACAGTCTGATTTTCCTCCTCCCTCCCTTCCTGCTACTTCTCAGGTGCTCCTGTGTGCTGTTCTTTCTCTCTTTGTCTTCTGATGTTCACATTCTCAGGGCTCTGTCCTTGTCCATTTCCTCTTCTCATTCTGCAGTCTCTTTGGATGACTCCTCTCATTCTCGTGGCTTCAGTTACACATCTGTTACTTTAATACAGATTTTCCTCCTTTGCTTCAGGGTCATATATCAAACTTACATAAAAATCTATATATATAAATATATTATATATGACAAAAGGGG